>NW_027274172.1:0-126580 GCF_030028105.1 Mobula birostris
TAACCCAATAAACCATTGCTAACTGTAACCTGTGTAGATGTAAAGGTACTTAATCCATTTCCACTAGTAATGCTGAAATTGGGGATGATTTAATAGCACCACAACATAATCTCAATGATTGAATTTGAACTTCATCTAACGGGCTTTAAGACCGCTGGTGAGGCTGACCCAGAAGCAATACATCCATAATCAAAGAGAGATTTGATTAAAGCAATATACATTTAAGTGACCTCCCACTCGCACCCTCATCAGACCCAACTCAGCAACTGGAGCACATTAAGGACATTATTTACGCAGCTCTAGATTTTTATTGACATGGACCTTCCAAGTTAGCGTTGTGTCCATCCACATACCGAGAATCTTTATCACTGACTCAATATGAGATTTACCATACAAATTGAGATCAATTGTGGGGGCAATGTTCCTTTCAGAAAAAAAAACATGCAACATAAGTCTTTGCAATGGAAAATTTAAGCCCCCACTGATGACGACCAGTCTCAAGAAACAAAGCCTGGCCTATAGTTTAAAACACCTGTTCTAATAGATGTCAAAACTGTGAAAATATTAGAGAAGTGCATAATCAGGACATACTTCTTCAACCATTCCAAGACTAAAATGATGGCAACCATCTCAGACATCAATACTGATATTTGCCCGATAATCTTTCCTCAATAATCACTTGAAATTTCAGAACATGAGCAGAAGTACTTGAACAACTTGTCACTGGATCTTTTGAGACAATCTTTAGATCCATAAGAAGCTATAACATCTGCAGATATCCCACCTCTTCCAGAAGTTCCGGGAGTCTCCCGCATATGAATAGTGGCTCCCTGATGCCCGCAAATTATATACAATATCACGGAAATCAATTTTTTTGAGAGCGAGCGAGCGAGAAAAAGCAAGCAAGAGAGAGAGAGCGAGCGCGAGAGAGAGCAAGTGAGAGCGCTCCGTGGCAGAGTGCTCCAGAAAAAAAAATATACAATGTACGTCACCTCAGACTACACTAAAGTGTACCCCTGCCTAATAGAGGTCAAAAATAATGACAGTGCTGCTCGCTGTACTGTTTGCAACAGTGACTTTTCTATTGCCCATGGTGGGTTAAGACTGTAAAAGACATGTTGAGGTGAGTTTAACAGGTGTCATTCGTTCATTAGCATAGCGAACGTTATTTAAACTAGCTGGCTGGCTGCTAAGGAGCTACTCTATTACAGACATCCCACCTCTCCCAGAAGTCTCCCGCAAATTGATGGTGCTATCTCCCTGAAATGAGTTTTTGCCGGGGGGGGGGGGGTGGGATGTCTATATCTGTCTTGTATATATTGTCAAATCATTCTTCATCTTGAAACTTTCTTGAAGGCTTAAGTCAGCTACAGGAGAAGGGAAAAGCCATGGAGGAGTGACAGAAAGGGGTACACTGGGACCATATTTCACATTAAACAACCCAAGATTTCACGTCCATTCATTTCCCACCCACCCAAAACTGAAGACCTGATGAAAGCAATGCACCCAAAACTCTACTCATGTTGGCAATGTTAGAGGATCAACTTAATGTCCTCATGTTAACCCAGTAAACCACTGCTGACTGTAACCTGCATAGATGTAAAGGTACTTTACCCATTTCTACCAGTAATGCAGAAATTGGAGATGATTTAACAGCACCACAACATAATCTCCATGACTGAGTTTGAACTTTATCTCGGGGGCTTTAAGACTGCTGGTGAGGCTGACCCATAAGCAATATACCCATAATCAAAGACAGATGTGATTAATTAACATTTGTTAACGTGACTTCCTTCTCGCACCCTCATCACACCCAACTATGCACCCGAGTACATTAAGGACATGATTTACACATCTTTAGAATTTTATTCACATGCACCTTGCTCCCACGTCATGGGAGCTGAATTCTGAAGGAAGGCAGTTTTTTAAGAATCTTTATGGGTTGAGCTAAGAAATTGCAGGGGTAAAAGGACCCTGATGGCAGTTATTTATAGGCCTCCAAACAGCTGCAGGGATATGGACTACAAATTACAACAGGAAATAGAAAAGGCTTGTCAGAAGGGCAGTGTTATGATAATTGTGGGGGATTTTAACATGCCAGTGGATTGGGAAAATCAAGGTCGGCACTGGATCTCAAGAGAGAGAATTTGTAGAATGTCTGCGAGATGGCTTTTTAGAACAGCTTGTTGTTGAGCCCACTAGGGGATCGGCTGTACTGGATTAGGTATTGTGTAATGAACCGGAGGTGATTGGAGAGATTGAGCTGAAGGAACCCTTAGGAGGCAGTGATCATAATATGATTGAGTTCACTGTGAAATTTGAAAAAGAGAAGCCGAATTCTGATGTGTCGGTATTTCGGTGGAGTAAAGGAAATTACAGTGGCAGGAACTGGCCAAAGTTGACTGGAAAGGGACACTGGCGGGAAAGACAGCAGAGCAGCAGTGGCTGGAGTTTATGCGAGAAGCGAGGAAGCTGCAAGACAGGTATGTTCCAAAAAAAAAAAAAAAAAAAAAAAAAGAAATTTTCGAATGGAAAAAGGATGCAACTGTGGTTGACAAGAGAAGACAAAACCAAAGTTAAAGCAAAGGAGAGGGCATACAAGGAAGCAAAAATTAGTGGCAAGACAGAGGATTGGGAAGTTTTTAAAACCTTACAAAAGAAAACTAAGAAGGCCATTAAAAGGGGAAAGATTAACTATGAAAGGAAGCTAGCAAATAATATCAAAGAGGATACTAAAAGCTTTTTCAAGTATATAAAGAGTAAAAGACAGGTGAGAGTAGATATAGGACTGACAGAAAACGATGCTGGAGAAATTGTAATGGGAGATAAGGAGACGGCAGAGGAATTGAACGAGTATTTTGCATCAGTATTCACTGAGGAAGACATCAGCAGTATACCGGACACTCAAGGGCGGCAGGGAAGAGAAGTGTGCGCAGTCACAATTACGACAGAGAAAGTACTCAGGAAGCTGAATAGTCCAAAGGTAGATAAATCTCCCGGACCAGATGGAATGCACCCGCGTGTTCTGAAGAAAGTAGCTGTGGAGATTGCGGAGGCATTAGCGATGATCTTTCAAAAGTCGATAGATTCTGGCATGGTTCCAGAGGACTGGAAGATTGCAAATGTCACTCCGCTATTTAAGAAGGGGGCAAGGAAGCAAAAAGGAAATTATAGACCTGTTAGCTTGACATCGGTGGTTGGAAAGTTGTTGGAGTCCATTGTCAAGGATGAGGTTACAGAGTACCTGGAGGCATATGACAAGATAGGCAGAACTCAGCATGGATTCCTTAAAGGAAAATCCTGCCTGACAAACCTATTACAATTTTTTGAGGAAATTATCAGCAGGTTAGGCAAGGAAGATGCAGTGGATGTTGTATATTTGGACTTTCAGAAGGCCTTTGACAAGGTGCAACACATAGAACATAGAATAGTACAGCACAGTACGGGCCCTTTGGCCCACAATGCTGTGCTGACCCTCGAACCCTGCCTCCCATATAAGCCCCCACCTTAGATTCCTCCATATACCTGTCTAGTAGTCTCTTAAACTTCACTAGTGTATCTGCCTCCACCACTGACTCAGGCAGTGCATTCCACGCACCAACCACTCTCTGAGTAAAAAACCTTCCTCTAATATCCCCCTTGAACTTCCCACCCCTTACCTTAAAGCCATGTCCTCTTGTATTGAGCAGTGGTGCCCTGGGGAAGCGGCGCTGGCTATCCACTCTATCTATTCCTCTTATTATCTTGTACACCTCTATCATGTCTCCTCTCATCCTCCTTCTCTCCAAAGAGTAAAGCCCTAGCTCCCTTAATCTCTGATCATAATCCATACTTTCTAAACCAGGCAGCATCCTGGTAAATCTCCTCTGTACCCTTTCCAATGCTTCCACATCCTTCCTATAGTGAGGTGAGCAGAACTGGACACAATACTCCAAGTGTGGCCTAACCAGAGTTTTATAGAGCTGCATCATCACATCGCGACTCTTAAACTCTATCCCTCGTCTTATGAAAGCTAACACCCCATAAGCTTTCTTAACTACCCTATCCACCTGTGAGGCAACTTTCAAGGATCTGTGGACATGTACCCCGAGATCCCTCTGCTCCTCCACACTACCAAGTATCCTGCCATTTACTTTGTACTCTGCCTTGGAGTTTGTCCTTCCAAAGTGTACCACCTCACACTTCTCCGGGTTGAACTCCATCTGCCACTTCTCAGCCCACTTCTGCATCCTATCAATGTCTCTCTGCAATCTTTGACAATCCTCTACACTATCTACAGCACCACCAACCTTTGTGTCGTCTGCAAACTTGCCAACCCACCCTTCTACCCCAACATCCAGGTCGTTAATAAAAATCACAAAAAGTAGAGGTCCCAGAAGAGATCCTTGTGGGACACCACTAGTCACAATCCTCCAATCTGAATGTACTCCCTCCACCACCACCCTCTGCCTTCTGCAGGCAAGCCAATTCTGAATCCACCTGGCCAAACTTCCCTGGATCCCATGCCTTCTGACTTTCTGAATAAGCCTACCGTGTGGAACCTTATCAAATGCCTTACTAAAATCCATATAGCTCACATCCACTGCACTACCCTCGAACAGGCTTGTTAGACACGATCTGCCCTTCACAAAGCCATGCTGACTGTCCCTGATCAGATCATGATTCTCTAAACGCCTATAGATCCTATCTCTAAGAATCTTTTCCAACAGCTTTCCCACCACAGACGTAAGGCTCACTGGTCTATAATTACCCAGACTATCCCTACTACCTCTTTTGAACAAGGGAACGACATTCGCCTCCCTCTAATCCTCCGGTACCATTCCCGTGGACAACGAGGACATAAAGATCCTAGCCAGAGGCTCAGCAATCTCTTCTCTCGCCTCGTGGAGCAGCCTGGGGAATATTCCATCAGGCCCCGGGGACTTATCTGTTCTAATGTATTTTAACAACTCCAACACCTCCTCTCCCTTAATATCAGCATGCTCCAGAACATCAACCTCACTCATATTGTCCTCACCATCATCAAGTTCCCTCTCATTGGTGAATACCGAAGAGAAGTATTCATTGAGGACCTTGCTCACTTCCATAGCCTCCAGGCACATCTTCCCACCTTTATCTCTAATCGGTCCTACCATCACTCCTGTCATCCTTTTTTTCTTCACATAATTGAAGAACGCCTTGGGGTTTTCCTTAACCCTACTCGCCAAGGCCTTCTCATGCCCCCTTCTTGCTCTTCTCAGCCCCTTCTTAAGCTCCTTTCTTGCTTCCCTATATTCCTCAATAGACCCATCTGATCCTTGCTTCCTAAACCTCATGTATGCTGCCTTCTTCCTCCTGACTAGATTTTCCACCTCACTTGTCACCCATGGTTCCTTCACCCTACCATTTTTTATCTTCCTCACCGGGACAAATTTATCCCTTACATCCCGCAAAAGATCTCTAAACATCGACCACATGTCCATAGTACGTTTCCCTGCAAAATCATCCCAATTCACACCCGCAAGTCCTAGCCTCATAGCCTCATAATTTGCCTTTCCCCAATTAAAAATTTTCCTGTCCTCTTTGATTCTATCCTTTTCAATGATAATTATAAAGGCCAGGGAGCGGTGGTCACTGTCCCCCAGATGCTCACCCACTGAGAGATCTGTGACCTGACCCGGTTCATTACCTAGTACTAGATCTAGTATGGCATTCCCCCTGGTCGGCCTGTCCACATACTGTAACAGGAATCCGTCCTGGACACACTTAACAAATTCTGCCCCATCTAAACCCTTGGAACTAATCAGGTGCCAATCAATATTAGGGAAGTTAAAGTCACCCATGATAACAACCCTGTTATTTTTGCACCTTTCCAAAATCTGCCTCCCAATCTGCTCCTCTGTATCTCTGCTGCTACCAGGGGGCCTATAGAATACCCCCAATAGAGTAACTGCTCCCTTCCTGTTCCTGACTTCCACCTATATTGACTCAAAAGAGGATCCTGCTACATTACCCACCCTTTCTGTAGCTGTAATAGTATCCCTGACCAGTAATGCCACCCCTCCTCCCCTTTTTCCGCCCTCTCTATCCCTTTTAAAGTACTGAAATCCAGGAATATTGATAATCCATTCCTGTCCTGAAGCCAGCCAAGTCTCTGTAATGGCCACTACATCATAATTCCATGTATGTATCCAAGCTCTCAGTTCATCACCTTTGTTCCTGATGCTTCTTGCATTGAGGTACACACATTTCAGCCCTTCTACCTTACTGTCTTTACACCGTTTATTCTGCCTCTCTTTCCTCAAAGCCTCTCTGTATGTTAGATCTGGCTTTACTCCATGCACTTCTTTCACTGCTCTATCGCTCTGGGTCCCATCCCCCTCGCAAATTAGTTTAAACCCTCCCGAACCGTGCGAGCAAACCTACCTGCAAGGATATTGCTCCCCCTCGAGTAGCCACACGAGGCTACTTAACAAGATAAGAGCCCATGGAATTATGGGAAAGTTACATACGTGAATAGAGCATTGGCTGATTGGCAGGAAACAGAGAATGGGAATAAAGGGAACCCATTCTGGTTGGCTGCTGGTTACCAGTGGTGTTCCACAGGGGTCCATGTTGGGGCCGCTCCTTTTTACATTGTACGTCAATGATTTGGATTATGGAATAGATGGCTTTGTGGCTAAGTTTGCTGACGATACGAAGATAGGTGGAGGGTCCGGTAGTGCTGAGCAAACGGAGAGTCTGCAGGGAGACTTGGATAGATTGGAAGAATGGGCAAAGAAGTGGCAAATGAAATACAATGTTGGAAAGTGTATGGTTATGCACTTTGGCAGAAGAAATAAACGGGCAGACCATTATTTAAATGGAGAAAGAATTCAAAGTTCTGAGATGCAACGGGACTTGGGAGTCCTTGTACAGGATACCCTTAAGGTTAACCTCCAGGTTGAGTCGGTAGTGAAGAAGGCAAATGCAATGTTGGCATTCATTTCTAGAGGAATAGAGTATAGGAGCAGGGATGTGATGTTGAGGCTCTATAAGGCGCTGGTGAGACCTCACTTGGAGTACTGTGGGCAGTTTTGGTCTCCTTACTTATAGAAGAATGTGCTGACGTTGGAGAGGGTACAGAGAAGATTCACTAGAATGATTCCGGGAATGAGAGGGTTAACATGAGGAACGTTCGTCCGCTCTTGGATTGTATTTCTTCTAGTTTAGAAGAATGAGGGGAGACCTCATAGAAACATTTCGAATGTTGAAAGGCATGGACAGAGTGGATGTGGCAAAGTTGTATCCCATGATGGGGGAGTCTAGTACGAGAGGGCATGACTTAAGGGTTGAAGGGCGCCCATTCAGAACAGAGATGCCAAGAAATTCTTTTAGTCAGAGGGTGCTGAATCTATGGAATTTGTTGCCACGGGCAGCAGTGGAGGCCAAGTCATTGGGTGTAATTAAGGCAGAGATTGATAGGTATCTGAGTAGCCAGGGCATCAAAGGTTATGGTGAGAAGGCGAGGGAGTGGGACTAAATGGGAGAATGGATCAGCTCATGATCAAATGGCGGAGCAGACTCGATGGGCCGAATGGCTGACTTCTGCTCCTTTGTCTCATGGTCTTATGTTAGCCTTGTGTCCATCCACATACCGAGAAATTTTATCACTGACTAGTTTATGAGATTTACCATATAAATTGAGATCAATTGTGGGTGTAATGTTCCTTTCAGAAAAACAATTAACGCGAGTCTTTGCAACAGAAAATTTTAACCCCCACTGATGTCCCCCATTCCTCTTCCTTTATTTGTAGCTGCCCACATTTCTCAAACGATATAATTTACATTCCTACCTCTCTTCCACACTGTACCATTGTCAGCATATGGTGTGGAAATATCTGAGCCATCATTTAAGAAAATATCATTAATCATAATACCTGTATTAAAAAGACGTGGGTTGCACACAGGCCTCTCTTTCATATTCCTTAGAGAACGTGTTCCCAATCTAACTTGTATCTTCCTATCACGGAAAACATCTTGAATCTAATTCAACATTCTATCAACTGCTTCTATCTTTTCCAGTGTACACAACAACCCTTGTGTACAGAACATATGATAAACTTTCTCTGCATCAATCAATACTGCTATCGCTGATAGTTTATTAACTTGGGATATACGAATATCAGATTCCAAATTTAACACCGAGTCCACAACCGTTCTCCCTAAATAAATTCCAGATTGGTATATAACTAATTTTCCACCATTCTCCCCAAAATAAGAAAGCCCTGCTCTCACCATTCATTCCATTATATTACATGCATCTGATGTTAGCAAATTGAGTCTATAATTGGAAGGCTGCTGAAGGGTCTCGGCCTGAAATATTGACTACTATTTTCCATAGATGCTGCCTGGCTGCTGAGTTCCTCCAACATTTTCTGTGTGTTGGTTGGATTTCCAGCACTGTAGATTTTCTCTTGTCTATAACTGGAAGGATCTGATTTGATCCTTACTAGGTTTCAATTGAGGGGATAACTGAAGTCACACACACTTGTGAGATCCTCAGATACCAGTGTAAGGTCTATATATGAAACAGTGTTATGAAAGAGATTTATCCTTGTATTCCTACCATCATTCAAACACACCAAACACTTCTTCCAGAAAGTCTTCAGCCACACATTAATTATACCCCAGGTGTCAGAAAGAGGTAGCTGAAGAGATTTTGCAGGCATTAGTGATGACCTTAAGAATCACTGGACTCTGGAATGGTTGGAAGACTGGAAAATTGCAAATGTCACTCCACTCTTTAACAAGGGAGGGAGGAAGAAAAAAAATAAATTATAGCTAGTAATCCTGACTTCAGTGGCTGGGAAGACATTGGGAGTTCATTATTAAGAGCCAGGTTTTGGGGCTCAGCTTGTTTTTTTTTTAAAGCAGAAATGTTGCCCGATGAAACTGTTGAACATTATTGAGGAAATAACAGGCAGGATAGACAAAGGAGAGTCAATGGATGTTGTTTACATGGATTTTCAGATATGTTCTTATTCAGTTAGTTTCCAGGGAGAAATCAGGAGAAAGAGATTAAGAGGAATAATAAACCAGCCACAGTGGAATGGTGGAGCAGTGTTGACGGGCCAAATGGCCTAATTCTGCTGCAATGCATTATGGTACAGTCCTCATCATCTACTTGTCAGTTGAAGATATGTCCTGTCCAACTCACTTTTTGAGTTAACACGAAGACATACCCCTCATCCTATCAATCAATAATACACCCCACCCCTCATTCGTGACAAACCCCAGACTCTTCTCTTCCCCTTGTCAATCAATCCTGGGTCCTGTACCTTCCTATCATTACAATGTATAAATCCCACCCCTTCTGATGCACCTGCCTGCTGCTTACCAAATCCAGCCCACTCCCACCCTGTTGATAATATTCCCAAATCCTCCAAAACCAGTCAATTATCATTAATACCCTCATCCTTCTCCACCTGACTTCATCTACAACCCACCATTTCATGCTACTTATCTATCTTTTACCAGTACCACCCACTTTTCACCTCCTTATCAAACATTCCCACCTCCCTGCCCATCCATCCCCACCCCTCACACCCAGAACCTTCAACCTTACAGAGTGACTGCAGAGGAAGAGATGTGGTATGACAAGCAACTTGTTGAATCAGTTTATTACTTGCATCAGCATCACAGGCACACAGCATCAGAAATGCAGCATTCACAAGTAAATATAACAAATTATCGACCACAGTGCAGTGCAGGAACAGGCTACTCAGCCCATGATGTTGTGATGAAATTATTAACTGCCTTCTACTTGCACAACGTCCACATAAAATAGTTTACTATTGCTACATATAACGCACAGACTGCAGACCTTAGGCCAGAGACCATAGACCTCAGTGCACAGTCCACAGAGCATAAACCACAGACTGTTGAGCAAAGACCGTAGTGAAACTCAATGATTTGCATGCCACCCATACTGATTATTTCAACATGCATTAAGGTGCAAGGGCCATAACGATTGTGAGGTCCTCCATCTTACCATAAGTGTTTTATAATGGAGTAGCAGTTGTCTTGAGCCTGGTATATGCATTTTCAGGATTTTTATCTTCCACTTGAAGATGGGGGGGGAGAAGAGAGAATGACATGCCTTGACCCGTACTGGGAGGGCTGGACAAGATAAGAAGGAATGCAGGATGCTGTCAGGCAGGTCCAGCTCAAATTTTAAGAGGTGAAGTTGGGTCCCCTCACTCACTTCCACCCCTGTCCCTAACAAGTTTCCACTCCCCCCACCCGCCGCACCAAGACATCTACCTCTGTGAGTCACACAACTGCCACACCCTGGCATCAAGCAGTGAGGTGAAGTCCAGGACAGACTTTTCTGGGGTGAGCCCAGACAGACAGGATCATAGCACAGCCTCTCTCCGTCTGCACCTTTAATTCATTGCCGAAGACCAGCCAACTTCAGAAATTACTGTATCCTGCAGGAATCAAACGCATCTCTTGATAGACTGGCAACTGCCTGCCAGATAACAGAGGGAAGGTGAGAGAACCAATGGGAGGAGTAGGTGGGGGCTTACAGGGGAGTGTCAGAGGGCTGGGAGGGTGAGGCTCAATGATATGGCGAGGCGAGTTTATAGCAAATTACCCCGGGAGGTGGATGAGTATACATGGGGGTTGCAGGATAATTTTTTTTTGTAATATAATTTTTATTGAATTTTCAAAATGAATACATGAAAAAATAGAATCTACCCCCCCCCCATATATAGTCCTACCTAAAAAGAAAGAAAGAAAAAAGAAAGAAAGAAAGAAAAGAACCGCCTGGGTATTGGAAGGTTTCCACATGCTCCATGGGATTCAAAATAAATTTGGTATAATTATTCGTTTCTTTCCCCAAGTGACCAAAGTCTTTATCGGAGCACTTAAATATGCCATCCTATCTTTTGTAAATAAGGGCGCCAAATATTCAAAAATGTTACATATTTGTCTCTTAAATTATAAGTAATTTTTTCGAGTGGAATAGAACTAGCCATTTCATTATTCCAACGATCCATACTTAAATACGAATCAGATTTCCAAGTAACTGCTATAGTCTTCTTAGCTACTGCCAATGCAGTTTTTATAAATTCTTTCTGATATTTATTCAATTTAAGTTTCAGTTTTATCCCTTCAATATCACCTAACAGAAATAATACAGGGTTATGTGGAAGTTGAGTTCCAGTAATTTGTTCCAATAAGATTCTTAAATTTACCCAAAAGGGTTGAATTTTAAAACAAGACCAAATAGAATGTAAAAAAGTACCAATTTCTTGATTACACCGAAAACATTTATCAGATAGATTTGAATTTAATCCATTTATTTTTTGCAGTGTAATATATAATTGGTGTAAAAAATTATATTGTACTAATCTAAGTCGAACATTTATTGTATTTGTCATACTGTCAAGACAAAGTCTTGACCAATTTGTTTCATCAATATTAATATTCAGATCTGTTTCCCATTTTTGCTTTGACTTATGGGTTCCTTGTTTAATTGTCTGTTCTTGAATCAAATTATACATACAAGAAATAAATTTTTTAATTTTCCCTTTTTGTATTGGCAAAAACATTGTTTGACCCAGCTTACCTTTTAAGTAAGCCCTTAATTGAAAGTAACAAAAGAAAGTATTATTAGATATTTTATATTTATCCTTTAATTGTTCAAATGACATCAATATACCTCGTTCAAAACAATCTCCTATAAATTTAATCCCTTTTTGGTACCAATTATATAAAAGTTGATTGTCCATTGTAAAAGGAATAAGTCTGTTTTAGAACAAAGGTCTCCTTGCTAATAGAGATTTCTGTGTTTCATTATCAACATTTATCTTATTCCATAGATCAATCAAATGTGTTAATATAGGAGATTCTTTCTTTTCCCGTATCCATTTAGATTCCCATTTATATATAAAATCTTCAGGTCTATTTTCTCCTATCTTGTCTAGTTCTATTTTAATCCATGCTGGTTTTCGATCATCGAAGAAAGATGCAATAAATCTAAGTTGATTTGCTTTATAATAGTTTTTAAAGTTTGGAAGTTGTAACCCTCCTAACCCAAATTTACATGTCAATTTTTCCAATGATATTCTTGACATTTTACCTTTCCAAAGAAATTTTCTCACACATTTATTTAACTCTTGAAAAAATTTCTGTGGCAATTGTATTGGCAATGTTTGAAACAAATACTGTAATCTAGGAAATATATTCATTTTTACAACATTGACTCTACCTACTAAGGTTATTGGTAATATCATCCATTTGTCAAGATCTTCTTGAATTTTTTTCAATAGTGGTAAATAATTAAATTTATATAAATTCTTTACATCATTATCAAGTCTTATACCTAGATACTTCATACCATTTACCGGCCATCTAAATTGGGTTACTAATCGACATTGACTATAGTCTCCTTTAGTAAGAGGTAAAATTTCACTTTTATCCCAATTTATTTTGTAACCTGATACCTTCCCATATTCATCCAATCTAGAAGATAATTTATGTAACGAATGTTGTGGGTTTGTTAAATAGATCAAAACATCATTGGCAAAAAGATTAATTTTATATTCCTCCTGATTAACTCTAAAACCCATAATATCTGGATCAATTCTAATTAGTTCTGCTAATGGCTCTATCGCCAATACAAATAAAGCAGGTGATAGTGGACAACCTTGTCTAGTTGACCTTTTTAACTGGAATGGTGTTGAAATTTGAGAGTTTGTCACTACTTTGGCTTTAGGGTTAGAATTTAAAGTTTTAATCCAATTTATAAAAGATGTTCCTAACCCATATTTTTCTAGTACTTTAAATAAAAAATCCCATTCTAATCTATCAAATGCTTTTTCAAGACAAGGAAAGGATTCTACAGGCAGCTGCTCGAGCCGCCAAAGATAGAAAAGGGCCATTGATAATTAAAGGGAACAAAGTTTTTTTCTACCCTGATATAAGTTACGAACTTTTGAAGAGAAGGAAGAAATTTAATCCAGTGAAAAAAATCCTATGGGATCATGGTTATCAATTTACACTGCGTTATCCTGCAACCTTGAAGATTTTTTTGCCTGGTGGAGAAAAAAGATTTTTTGATGACTACCAGAAAGCAGAGCAGTTTGTGCGAGATTCTCTGAATATTCACCAGATACAAGAACAAACCCAGGAGAGTGAGATAGATTGAAGATGAAGATTGGGTTAAAGAATGGACTTGTTGGATTTTTGAAGCTGGATGAATGTATAAATATATTATTAATTATACGAGGGGGGTAAGAAAGGTTAAAACTGGAGGAATATTAGTTGGGAATAGTAATACTAATTTTGTCTGTCTACATAATGTTTTTTTTGTTGCGGGGGAGCTGAAAGAAGCACTGATCGATTGCTACGCTAGTCATGTGTGCAAGCGTGGCTTTTGCCACGACCCGTAAAATGGAGGGGGGTAGTGTTGTGTATCCTTTCATTCACAACATTAGTGGGGGGGGGGGGGTATTTTGTTTTTTCTTTTTTTGTTTTTTTTCTATCTTCTTTTTTCTTTCTGCCTGGAAGGTTGGGAGGGAGACACATAGCAACATGGTGAAGTTTAAAGAGATTCCCCAAATAACTATGAGAGTTGAGAAGATAAATAATGTTTTAGATTGGAGTAACTTTGTTAAGAATAATGACTAATTTATTGAATTTTTTGAGTTTTAATGTTAACGGGCTTAATGGACCAGTCAAAAGAAAAAGAATCTTAACACATATTTAAAAAATGAAGATAGATTTAGCTTTTTTACAGGAAACGCACCTAACGGAAACAGAACATCAGAAACTAAAGAGAGATTGGGTGGGTAGTGTTGTTGCGGCTTCTTTTATTTCAAAAGCGAGGGGAGTAGCAATTTTGATCAATAAAACGTTACCAATTAGAATACAAAATGTAATAACTGATTCTGCGGGAAGATATGTGATTATACATTGTCAACTTTTTTCTGAACTATGGACTTTTATGAATATTTATGCACCAAACGAAAATGATGCAAAATTCATACAAGCTTTTCTGAATTTGGCGGATGCGCATGAAAAAAATATTAATTGGAGGAGACTTTAATTTTTGCTTAGACCCAGTCTTAGATAGATCAACCAAGGCTGTTATAAAATCGAAGGTAGTAAATTTAACTTTATCATTGATGAAGGATTTAAATCTGATTTTATATGGAGAAGAATCAATCCTAAAGAAAGAGACTATTCGTTCTACTCCCATAGACATAAAACTTTCTCAAGGATAGATTTGTTTCTATTATCAATGCATATTCAACAGAGTGAAAAATATGGAATATAAAGCAAGAATATTATCAGATCATTCCCCTTTATTAATGACAATAATAATGGCTGATAAGGAAGAAGTGGCTTATAGATGGAGATTTAATTCAACATTATTAAAACGTCAAGATTTTTGTGATTTTATGAAAAAACAGATTCAATTTTTTTTGGATACAAATTTTCATTCAGTGGATGATAAATTTATATTATGGGATGCGATGAAAGCATATCTTAGGGGCCAGGTAATAAGTTATACGTCTAAAATTAAGAAAGAATATATGGCAGAACTAGATCAATTGGAAAAAGAGATTACAAAAATAGAAAAAGAATCTCAAAGATATATGTCAGAAGAAAAACGAAGACAACTTGTCAATAAGAAGTTTCAATATAATATGCTTCAGACATATAGAATGGAAAAAGCTATTATAAGAACTCAACAAAGGTATTATGAGTTAGGTGAGAGAGCACATAAAATTCTTGCCTGGCAGTTGAAAACAGAACAAGCTTCCAAAACAATAAATGCAATTAGAACAAGGGCAAATAAAATATCTTATAAACCTCTTGAAATAAATGAAACCTTTAAAAATTTCTATTCTGAATTATATCAATCAGAATCCCAAAATGATGTTAATGAGATAGAAAGGTTTTTATCACAAGTTTCTCTTCCAAAATTGAATTTGGAAGAACAGAAGGGATTAGATATGCCTTTTACATTAAAAGAAGTTGAAGAAGCTTTAGGATCACTCCAAAGTAATAAATCTCCAGGAGAAGATGGTTTTCCACCTGAATTTTATAAAAAATTTAAAGATTTATTTCCTCTTTTTATGGAACTAATACGTCAAGCAGAAAAAAATACATAAACTTCCAGAATCTTTTTCAACAGCGATTGTAATAGTATTGCCAAAAAAAGACAGATCCTATGAAACCTGCAGGATAATTCTTCAGCTAGGCCTGCAGTGAGGGGCAGAGGGTCAGAAGTAAACAGTAAATGATGGCAATGTCTATGTGTCCTCCTCTGTCTCCCGACACTGGCTGTCAGCCACACCGTCCTCTCCCCACTCTGGGAGTGGGCAACAAACACACTGCTCCTCCCCCTCTGGAACTGGGCATTGTTCATGCAGTCCTCTCCGATAAGATTGTGGTATTTTTCATGTGTATTAGGTTCATGTGATTAAAACCATCACACACTTTCTGGGTCAGACTCAGAGTGAAGCTCCTCTGTTCCTGTCTCACTGCAGATGACGTGAAAAGGCGAAATTTGAGACGGGAAGAGAAGGCTTGTACTGTCTCTGCATTCAACACCTTGAGGCAACTTCTGTGTTATTGGACATGTTGTTTGTCAGTGAGTTCTCCATCGACTAAACCCTGTGGGAAATAAGAGCGGGAGGAAAATTCTAACCCAGTGTCTGAGTAAAAGGGGACTATCCACAAAGAAACGTTCCGAGAGCTTAGGTTGTTTTCTCTGGAGAGAAAAAGGCTGAGAGAACAACAGAAATTTGTAAGATTATGAAAGCCGGAGATAAATTAGATTGCTGGAATATCTTCCCCTGTGCTGGAATTGTATAATACTGTATATCATGCATTTGATGTATTGAAAGAAGTAAATTCACAGAAGATGTACAGGGCATGTTTCCAACACGTGAAGTGGTGTGTGCCTGCAATGCAGTCAGGGATGGTGATAGGTGGTTCAAAGGCTCCTAGCTGTGCACATGAATCTGCAGAGAATGGAGATTCAGTTAGGCATTCAGTTACTTGTTTAATTTGTTCAACACAATATAGTGGGCCAAAGGTCCTGTTCCTGTACAATATTCCCCAAAGGAGAAATTAGCATTTAATTATCCCAAGATTCAACACATCCTGAGGCAGGAAATTTTGCTCCACCCTCCTACAACCAATGGGCAGCAACTTATTAAAACCAAACTGTCTTTACTGCTCTTGATACTGCCTTTATATATTTTCATTGTTTGTTTTAACTTCTGTTGAGAGACTTGGGACAATGCCAGTTCTCCAATTGATGGCACATCCCTGCTTCTGAGTACATCATGCCCGGTTCTAGACCTCATTTCCTTGACTCAGACCACACCAGGACAACTGTCCAGCACAAAGTAATGTTTCAGGAAATTCACAATCTCTTTCCAGTGTTCCCAGTCATGTTGCAGCTGTGATGGTCCATCTACAATTCTGATGGACGAGCAGCAAGAGAAGGAATCTTATAGTGGGAACCCAGACAAGCCTTTGTCTCCTGATTGAAAATTCAGATTGAATCTTATACAGCAGGATTGTCAATCATGGATTAAATCCGGAAAGGAGCACAGTTGTGCACAGTGCAATTATTCCAGAGCTTTGAAATTTCTTTCCACAGGGTTCCCAGTCCTGTTGCAGGGGCAGCAGCCCATCAACACTAAACGTGCAGTCCGGCAAGGAATCATATAGAAACATAGAACATAGGTGCAGGAGTAGGCCATTCAGCCCTTCGAGCCTGCACCGCCATTTATTATGATCATGGCTGATCATCCAACTCAGAACCCTGCACCAGCCTTCCCTCCATACCCTCTGATCCCCGTAGCCACAAGGGCCATATCTGACTCCCTCTTAAATATAGCCAATAAACTGGCCTCAACTGTTTCCTGTGGCAGAGAATTCCACAGATTCACCACTCTCTGTGTGAAGAAGTTTTTCCTAATCTCGGTCCTAAAAGGCTTCCCCTTTATCCTCAAACTGTGACCCCTCGTTCTGGACTTCCCCAACATCGGGAACAATCTTCCTGCATCTAGCCTGTCTAATCCCTTTAGGATTTTATACGTTTCAATTAGATCCCCCCTCAATCTTCTAAATTCCAACGAGTACAAGCCCAGTTCATCCAGTCTTTCTTCATATCAAAGTCCTGCCATCCCAGGAATCAATCTGGTGAACCTTCTTTGTACTCCCTCTATGGCAAGGATGTCTTTTTTCAGATTAGGGGACCAAAACTGCACACAATACTCCAGGTGTGGTCTCACCAAGGCCTTGTACAACTGCAGTAGTACCTCCCTGCTCCTGTACTCAAATCCTCTCGCTATAAATGCCAGCATATCATTCGCCTTTTTCACCGCCTGCTGTACCTGCATGCCCACTTTCAATGACTGGTGTATAATGACACCCAGGTCTCCTTGCACCTCCCCTTTTCCTAATCGGCCACCATTCAGATAATAATCTGTTTTCCTATTTTTGCCACCAAAGTGGATAACTTCACATTTATCCACATTAAATTGCATCTGCCATGAATTTGCCCACTCACCCAACCTATCCAAGTCACCCTGCATCCTCCTCACAGCTAACACTGCCGCCCAGCTTCGTGTCATCCGCAAACTTGGAGATGCTGCATTTAATTCCCTCTTCCAAGTCATTAATATATATTGTAAACAACTGGGGTCCCAGCACTGAGCCTTGCGGTACCCCACTAGTCACTGCCTGCCATTCTGAAAAGGTCCCGTTTATTCCCACTCTTTGCTTCCTGTCTGCTAACCAACTCTCCACCCACACCAATACCTTACCCCCAATACCGTGTGCTTTAAGTTTGCACACTAATCTCCTGTGTGGGACCTTGTCAAAAGCCTTTTGAAAATCCAAATATACCACATCCACTGGTTCTCCCCTATCCACTCTACTAGTTACATCCTCAAAAAATTCTATGAGATTCGTCAGACATGATTTTCCTTTCACAAATCCATGCTGACTTTGTACGATCATTTCACCGCTTTCCAAATGTACTGTTATCACATCTTTGGTAACTGACTCCAGCAGTTTCCCCACCACCGACGTTAGGCTAACCGGTCTATAATTCCCTGGTTTCTCTCTCCCTCCTTTTTTAATAAGTGGGGTTACATTAGCCACCCTCCAATCCTCAGGAACTAGTCCAGAATCTAAAGAGTTTTGGAAAATTATCACTAATGCATCCACTATTTCTTGGGCTACTTCCTTAAGCACTCTGGGATGCAGACCATCTGGCCCTGGGGATTTATCTGCCTTTAATCCCTTCAATTTACCCAACACCACTTCCCTACTAACATGTATTTCGCTCAGTTCCTCCATCTCACTGGACCCTCTGTCCCCTACTATTTCTGGAAGATTATTTATGTCCTCCTTAGTGAAGACAGAACCAAAGTAATTATTCAATTGGTCTGCCATGTCCTTGCTCCCCATAATCAATTCACCTGTTTCTGTCTGTAGGGGACCTACATTTGTCTTATTTGTACATACGTAATAGGAACCAAGACAAGCCTTTGTTCCCTGCTGGATGCCCCTGGAACATTAGTTACAGGTACTGAGGGTTTGGCAGTGGGACTGTCAAACATGGCTTAAATCTGGAAACAGCTGTTTCAGACTCACACTGGGAGAACTGTCTGTCATTCCCATCTCCATATCCTCTGGGTCAGACCCACACGGAGCACCACACACAGTTCCTGCCTCCATAATCCCCAGTCAGCACTCCAGGAGCACTGTGCAGTTCCTGTTATGCCATCTCTGCATGATTCACACCATGAGCACTGTGCACAGTTCCCTCCTCCCCGTGCCCAGGTTAGGATCACTGGGAGCACGGTGCATGTGTGGGAAATTGAAAAACTTATTTTTTAAACATTCTGATCTCCTTCCACTCACCAGAATATGATTCACTGCTTGCTGATGATGCCTTGCCAATTTCTGTCACCCCTCGCCTGCCATTGACAGAATCCACAACACGGGATTCTGCTCTGATTGTGCAAGTCATTCCCTTTGGGGCATTACTAGGCAGAAATCTCTGAACCTGCATAGGTATTCAGTGAAAATGGAAAAACTCATCAACCTAGAATATCAGTCACGTGCAGTGAGGATTAGGCAGTGGGATTGTTGAATATGGGTTAAATCTGGAAAGGGCTGGATGAGACCCATACTGGAAACACCATGCCCTTTTCTGTCTCCCTATCACAAGCTCAGACCCACACAGGGAGTACCATGCACAGTTCCCATCTCCATATCCCATGGGTTAGAACTACACCATAGCCTCCTGTCAATATGGGAATTCTGGAAGATTTCTTGTTCTTTGGACATCCTAACCCCTCTCCCATTCCCAGTATATGAGCCACCACGTGCCTATGTAGCACCGCCAATCTCTGTCTCACCTTGCCTCAACTCGAGAGTGTCCCTGGCATGGCATCATCCTGTGACTGTGCTCACTGCAACCTTTGGGCTGTCATTGGCCAGTTGTTTTGTTCATGGGTGCGTCCACATCCTGTTGCAGGAGAATAGTGGTGTTAATGATGAATCTGAGTTGTATACTGCATACATTCTTTGACAATAAATGTACCTTGAACCTTAATGCAGTCAGGTACAGTTGGTAAGGACAACATTGGTGCTGACAGTCCTAGTTTCCAAACGCTGTCACCCTCGTCCTAGCCCTTACCACGATGGTCAATGGCCACTCTCCCACATCCCGTAGGAGAACCACCATCTTACAACCTCTGCAGTCAGCTCTCAGGCCTACACCAGCCATGCACGGTCACGGCAACTGGCCAATGGAGAGGTCTGCTGTGCAATCACTTTCCACAAGGTTCCCTGTCCTGCTGCAATTGTGACAGGTGATCTACCATCCCAGAGGTGAAGCAGCAGGGGAATGAATCACCTAGACTTTCAGAGCCAGAAATCACGACTGCGGTGCCGACACCACCATCCTGTCGTCTTGCAAACAGCCGCTGCAGATGCCTGCTCATCCCCATCTGGGCCCAGGACATGGTTCATCCTCGGCACCTCCCTCCAGTGGAAGAGAAAGCCAAGTATGATGTGGCAAGGGGCAGGGCAAAACCCAGGCCTGATGGAGAAGAATGCTCCAGCAGGGATGTAATTAAAGATCTTGGTCACTCACCCATTTCCCTCCACCACCCCCGAAAGGTTCTGAGTGTCAGGTGCAGAGCCTGAACCAACAGCTGACAGGACAGGTTTCTTCTTCCACCCCAGTCCCAGACAGCCAGTTGGTCTGGATGTCCCGCACTGATCTAGAGCGCTGGGCCAACTCCTACTTTACCAGAGAAGTGCAGGCATCGAGGAAGCTGTTGAGGGAGCGCCAGCCCAAGGCCACAATGTCCAGAGAGTCCCATGGGTCCAGGTCAAGAGGGATTGGTTCTTCAGAAGGAAGAGGGGTGTTGTTTAGGTCTGATGTGGAACGAGGAGTGAGGGGTCAGGTTCCAGGATTGGACCAAGTCCACGGGCACAGCTTAGTTCCAGACTCCTTCAAAGTGTCCTCCGATTCCGAGTGACTCTGTAAACAGCGGCCCGAGATCGAGGAGGCGTGGCTTTGCAATGAAAGAAAATGTGTGTCGAATAACAGAGTCAGGCCCCTACCTGGTGCCCGGGGAGCGGTGTTGAGCTGTCGGGCGCGGCGGGCCGACAAGGTGCCGACGGACGGAGACGGAGACGGGAACCCGGGGCAGCCGAGCAGCCGTTTCTGTGGAGGTCATCGGGCGCGAGAGGAGCCTTTCGGCGGGATTGAGATATCGCGAGAGTGAGCGCGAGATTTAAACAAACGAGCAGGGCCTTCGGAAAGAGCAGCGTGAAATGGTGATGATGGTGCATTGTGGGAGAGAGGTAGGAATATAAATTATATAGTTAGGGAAATGCAAGCAGCTATTAATGAAGTAGTGAAATGGGGACATGAGTGGGGACTGAAATTTTCCATTGCGAAAACTTGAGCTGTTTATTTTGTGTTCTAAAAGGAACATTGCCCCCACAATTGATCTCAATTTACATGTTAAATCAGGGTTCCAGTCAGTGATAAAGTGTCTCGGTATGTGGATGGACATAAGGATAATTTGGAAGTTCTATGTCAATAACAATCTGCAGATGCGTAAATAATGTCTTTAATGTGCTCAAGTCGCTGATTTGGGTCTGATGAGGGTGCGAGTGGGAGGTCACTTAAATGTATTTTGCTTTAATCAAATCTGTCTTTGATTATGGATGTATTGCTTCTGGGTCAGCCTCACCAGCGGTCTTAAAGCCCGTTAGATGAAGTTCAAATTCAATCATTGAGATTATGTTATGGTGCTATTAAATCATCCCCAATTTCAGCATTACTAGTGGAAATGGATTAAGTACCTTTACATCTACACAGGTTACAGTTAGCGATGGTTTATTGGGTTAATGTAAGAGGACATAAAGTCGGTTCTAAAATATTGCCAACATCAGGAGTGTTGAGACTACTGTATTCGCAAGGTCTTCAGTTTTGGATGGATGGAAAATGAATGGGCAGAAAATCTTGGGTTCTTTGATGTGAAATATGGTCCCAGTGTACCCCTTTCTGTCACTACTCCAAAGTTGGTGGTGGTGTGGATAGTGTCGAGAGCTGTCAGAGGTTACAGGGGGACATTGGTAGAATGCAAAACTGGGCTGAAAAGTGGCAAATGGAGTTCAACCCAGATAAGTGTGATGTGGTTCATTTTGCTAAGTCAAATATGATGGCAGAGTGTAGTATGAATAGTAAGACACTTGGCAGTGTGGAGAATCAGAGGGATCTTGGGGTCCAAGTCCATAGGACACTCAAAGCTGCTGGGCAGGTTGAATCTGTGGTTAAGAAGGCATACGATGCATTGGCTTTCATCAACCGTGGGACTGAGTTTCGAAGTCGAGAGGTAATGTTACAGCTATATAGGACCCTGGTCAGACCCCACTTGGAGCACTGTGCTCAGTTCGGGTCACCTCACTGCAGGAAGGATGTGGAAACTATAGCAAGGGTGCAGAGGAGATTTACAAGGATGTTGCCTGGATTGGGGAGCATGCCTTACAAGGATAGTTTGAGTGAACTTGGCCTTTTCTCCTTGGAGTGACAGAGGATGAGAGGTGGCCTGACAGAGGTGTACAAGATGACGAGAGACATTGATCATGTGGATAGTCAGAGGCTTTTTCCCAGGGCTGAAATGGCTATCATGATAGGGCACAGTTTTAAGGTGCTTGGAAGTAGGTACAGAGGATATGCCAGGGGGAAGTTCTTTACTCAGAGATTGGTGTGTGCATGGAATGGGCTGCTGGTGATGGGGGTGGAGGCGAATACGACAGGGTCTTTGAAGAGACTCCTGGACAGGTACATGGAGCTCAGAAAAACAGAGGACTATTGGTTACCCAAGGTAATTTCTGAAGTAAGTACATGTTCTGCTCAGCATTGTGGGCCAAAGGGCCTGGATTGTGTTGTTTCTCTGTTTCTAATTAAAAATTCCATTTGATCACTGTGGTAACAAAGTTGGGGTAAGGAAAAGGATGGCATTGGTATAAAAATCAGAGGATGGGGAGAGCTCAACTAGGAGATGGTTATAAAAGGAAGGAAGAAGTTATACTTCCACGTTTACATATTGGACGTAATCGGTTGGATAATTCCTTGTTCAGAATTACTGTGCATGATGCAGGCATTTGTAGGGAGTGCACTTGTCAACAAACAGTGCCACATAGACTGTTTCAATGCAGTTCCTATGAGGTGCAAAGGAAATGTCAATTGCTAAATTGAGATCTTTAGGACAGACACAGTTAATGTGGAAAGTTGGTTAGGATTTACTGCCACCGTAATGCATAGAAGTGAAGATCTGACTTTCTGAAAAGCAATAGACTTTTTGATAGTACTTGATTTTTATCTTGGAGGGGAATTGAAGTGCATTAAACATGACTCGAAGTAGAAGAAGAAACTTAACCGTGGTCTTCAAATATCGTGGTTTATCAGGTACTTGACAAAGGTCTTTCAAAAGAAGTCAAGTTTCAGCTGAGTGGTCATCGTATGCGTGGATAGGGTTAGAGTGGGGAGCTGGAGGCTTTGGCAAGAAGAGGTGGAGGCTAAGGTGAGTTTCTGGTGAATTGCTTTCATTCCTTGTCTGTTCGGCCTGGCCAGAGTAGTGAGAATGGATCCAGGGTCAGTGGTGTGTTCTTCATGCCAGATTTGGGAGTTCTGTGAGACCTCCAGTGCACTTTATAATTGCATCAGTGTAAAGTTCATCCAGATGCACCTCCTTAGAGACCGTGTTGGGGAACTGGAGCTGCAACTGGATGACCTTCGGTTGATATGGGAGAATGAGGAGATGATAGATGAGAGGTTCAGAGAGGCAGTCACCCTTAAGTTGCAGGAGGCAGGTGAATGCCAAGAGACGGATCGAGAAGACAGACAGAACAGAGAATACCCGTGGCTGTTCCCCTCAATAACAGGTATATCACTTTGGATATTGCTGAAAATCTGTCTGAACCACCACCCCTGGCAGTGCATTCCACCACTTACCAGTCCTGTAAAACACTGGTCCCCAACCACTGCGCCACGGACCGGTATCAGGTGGCGAGGAAACGATATGATTTGGTGATATGAGTCAGCTGCACCTTTCCTCATTCCCTGTCACGCACTGTTGAACTTGAACACCCCCCTCCTCCCTTGTCAGCTGGTCTGCAAGAATATTGTCAATTTTTTAAAATTTCAAAATATACTTTATTCAAAAATAAAATTATATACATTAAACCATTCGATGACTCTGAATCCTTTACATACGTTTCCCTTATGGTCTCTAGATATCCATACTTTTGGCCACCCACATGGCACTCCGTTGGTTCACCTTCCCAAACCATTGTTGAGGGGTATACTCCCCGCCACTCGACCCCTCCCACTCCGGCGGGAGAAGAACCCTAAACTGTGGTCCTTCCCCACCGGGCCCTTGCGGTGGCTGCACCAAATTTCAGCACGTACTCCTGCAGCCGAGAATGTGCCAGTCGGCAGCATTCTCCCACGGACATCTCCATGTGCTGGTAGATCATCAAGTTTCGGGCTGACCAAAGAGCATCTTTCACCGAGTTGATGATCTGCCAGCAGCACCGGACGTTGGTCTCCGTGTGCGTCCCCGGGAACAGCCCGTAGATCAGAGAGTCCTCTGTTACACAGCTGCTGGGGATGAAACGTGACACCAGCCCGTCCATCCTCCTCCACACCCTCTCTGCGAACTGACAGTGTGCAAAGAGGTGGGTCACAGACTCCTCCTCACTTCAGTCCTCCTGTGGGCAGTGGGGTGTGGAGGCAACATTCCAGGTGTACAGGAGAGATCTGACTGGGAGAGCCCCTCTCACCGCCAGCCAGGCAAGGTCCTGGTGCCTGTTGGTGAGATCTGGTGATGAGGCATTTTGCCAGATGAACTGGACGGTCCGCTCGGGGAACCACCCCACTGTGTCCATCACGTCCTTCTCCTGCAGAGCCTGCAGGACATTACGTGCCGACCACTGCCTGATGGCCCTATGGTCAAAGGCATTCTCCTGGAAGAACTTTTCTATGAAGGACAGGTATGGCAGCAACGACCAGCTGACTGGGGCGTTGCGCGGGAGTGGGGCCAGACCCATCCTTTGTAGCCAGGGCGACAGGTAGAACCTGGGCACATAGTGGTACTTGGTGCCCATGTACCTGGGTTCTACACACAACCTGATGCAGCCACACACGAAGCTGGCCATCAGGGTGAGGGCGACATTGGGGACGTTCTTGCCCTCATTGTCCAGGGACTTGTGCATGATGGTCCGTCTGACCTGCTCTATCTTGGATCCCCAGACGAATCTGAAGACAGCTGGGGTGATTTCCAAGCTGTAGGAGCGGGGGACGGGCCACACCTGCGCCAAGTACAGCAGCCCTGAGAGCACCTCACACCTGATGACCAGGTTCTTGCCCGTTATCGACAGGGAGCGCCCTCTCCACAGTCCCAGTTTCTGTTTCACATTGGCAGTCCACTCCTGCCAGTTCTTGTTGCACGCCTCGGCCCCTCCGAACCAGATCCCCAACACCTTCACGTGGTCAGACCTGATGGTGAAGGGGACACTGGATCAGTTGGGCCAGTTGCCGAAGAGCATGGCTTCGCTCTTCGTGCGGTTGACCCTGGCCCCCGATGCTAGCTCAAACTGTTCGCAGATGCCAATCAACCTGCGAACTGACCTCGGATCAGAGCAGAAGACAGTGATGTTGTCCATGTACAGGGAGGTTTTCACTTAGGTCCCTCCACTGCCTAGCAGTGTCACCCCTCTTATGCCCTCATCCCTCCTGATGGCTTCCGCAAAGGGTTCTCTGCAGCAGACAAACAAGACAGGGGAGAGGGGACATCCCTGCCTGACTCCAGACCTTATGGGGAAGCTGTCTGTTTCCCACCCGTTGACCTGGACTGCAGTACGGATGTCTGTGTAGAGCAGTCTGATCCACTTCCGGATTCCCTCCCCAAATCCCATTTTGGAGAGCACGTCCGCCATGTACGTGTGGGATATCCTGTCGAAGGCTTTCTCCTGGTCCAGGCTGACCAGGCAGGCGTTCACCCCCGCTGTCCTGCACGTAGGCGATGGTGTCCCTCAGTACCGCGAGGCTGTCTGAGATCTTCCTGCCCGGTACAGCACAGGTTTGGTCTGGGTGGATCACCTGTCCCAGAGCAGACTTGACTCTGTTGGCGATAGCCTTGGACAGGATCTTGTAATCCACATTCAGGAGAGAGATGGGCCTCCAATTTCTAAGTCCTCCCTTTCCCCCTTCTGCTTGTAGATGAGGGCGATGATGCCCTTCCTCATGGACTCTGACATGCTGCCGGCCAGAAGCATAGCGTTGTACACTTCCAGCAGGTCTGGACCCATCCAGTTCCACAGAGCCGAGTACAACTCAGCCGGTAACCGGTCTGCAGTGCAAAAAATGTTGGGGACCCCTGCTGTAAAATATGTCCCTGTGACATGCTCCCTATACTTTCGTCCAATCACCTTAAAATGATGATGTCTCATTTTAGCCATTGCCCCCCTGGGAAATAGGCACTGGTTGTTCACTCTGCATTTGTCTCTTAACATCTTGTACTCCACTACCAAGCCACCTCTCATTCTATTTGCTCAAAGAGAAAAGCTTTAACGTGCTCAACTTTTCTTTTGTAAGACATTGGCTCCAATCTTGGTAAATCTCCTCTGCACCCTCTCCAGAGGGTTCCTGTTGTGACTGAACTGAAACTGCTAATTAGGAGCTCAAACTGGGAAATATAAGTCTTTATTCACACAGCGGGGGTCGGGGGGAGGGAGGGGGTTTGAGAGAGAGAGAGAGAGAATATGAGAATGAGCATCCAGGAGAATCAAGCAACATACATAAAAGTTGCTGGTGAACGCAGCAAGCCAGGCAGCGTCTCTAGGAAGAGGTGCAGTCGTGTAGTCCTGACGAAGGGTCTCAGCCTGAAACGTCGACTGCACCTCTTCCTAGAGATGCTGCCTGGCCTGCTGCGTTCACCAGCAACTTTTATGTGTGTTGCTTGAATTTCCAGCATCTGCAGAATTCCTGTTGTTTGCATCCAGGAGAATCGAAGTTATTGTTACTTTTGTTCTTAATAAAGACAAACTTGGCGTCTGCAAACATTGGAACATTTTGTTACTGGACTGCTGCTCAACCCCAATGTGCACAACCAGGTCACCTTCACAGCTTCAGGTTCCGGGTGAACCCCTGGTATTGCTCACTGGGAAATGAAGTTCTTTATTATGCACACATAATAAAACATCTTTCCCTTCCACCCATGAAAGACAAACAAATACAATACTTTGTCCTCATCAACCTGCAAGGAACAAGAATCCTTTCCAACAAAGATATCTACATTCGTAGCTGGTCTCTTTCCTTTCTTTTTGCTGAATTTTCAGCTGTTCAACATTTCAACTTCAATTGTAATGAGCAACTACAGTCTCTTATGCACTCACCTTCAGTCAGTCTCTGAGATGGTTTAATGGTCCTTTTGGTCTGCTGGTTGTTTCCACAGGAGTATTGCTTGCATTTGCTGTGTTACAATTTGTGTTTTTCTGAGAACTCTGATCAACATGTTCATCTTTTACAAATGCTGACCCCTTTGTGTCCTGACAGGTGACGTCACAGCCATGGGTTGGAGCCTGTGGTCGTAGATCCATACGGTTCTTTCTCAGAGGTGTTCCTGCTCTGTCTGAATCTGATAGGAATGTGGAGTGACTTCCTCTTGCACGTATCGTGACATGGACCATGTTCCAGAATTGTGAACTGGGATTTGAGTTTGATCTCCAGGCTTCAGAACTGGTAGGCTTTTTGTAGACTTGTCATGATACCATTTCCCTTTTTCTTTCCCTTTCACTTTAGCCAGTTTGACCTAATGTGCTCCTGTGGGTGTCAACATGTTTTCATGCATTGGAAGGTTAGTGTGTTTGTGTCGACCCATCAGCATTTGGGCTGGTGAAAGGGCACTTTGCAGTGGCACACTTCTGTAAATCATTAGACTTGTGGAAATCCTCTCATCCATCTAAGAACATAGGACAGAGAAAACCTACAGCACGATACAGGCCCTTCAGCTCACAATGCTGTGCCGAGCATGTCCTTACCTTAGAAATTACCCAGGGTTACCCTTTGCCCTCTATTTTTCTGAGCTCCATGTACCTGTCCAGGAGTCACTTAAAACACCCTATCATAACCGCCTCCACCACCTTCGCTGGCAGCCCATTCCACGCACTCACCACTCTTTGCGTAAATAAGATGTACCCCTGACATCTCCTCTGTATCTGTTTCCAAGCCCCTTAAAACTGTGCCCACTCCTGCTAGCCATTTCAGACCTGGGAAAAGCCTCTGACTATCCACACGATCAATGCCTCACATCATCTTGTACACCTCTATCAGGTCACCTCTCATCCTCCGTCGCTCCAAGGAAAAAAGGCCAAGTTCACCCAATCTATTCTCATAAGGCATGCTCCCCAATCCAGGCAATATCCTTGTAAATCTCGTCTGCACCCTCTCTATGGTTTCCCCATCCTTCCTGTAGTGAGGCAACCAGAACAGAGCACAATACTCACAAGTGGGGTCTCACCAGGGTCCTACGTAGCTGCAGCATTACCTCTCGGCTCCGAAACTCAACCACGTGATTGATGAAGGCCAATGAACCGTATGTTTTGTTACCCACAGAGTCAACCTGCGCAGCAGCTTTGAGTGTCCTGTGGACTCGGATTCCAAGATCCCTCTGATCGTCCACACTGCCAAGAGTCTTACCATTCGTACTATAGTCTGCCATCACATTTGACCTACCAAAATGAACCACCCCACACTTATCTGGGTTGAACTTCATCTGCCATTTCTCAGCCCAGTTTTGCATCCTATCAATATCCCCCTGTAACCTCTGACAGCCCTCCACACTATCCACAACACTCCCAACCTTGGTGTCATCAGCAAATTTACTGACCCATCCCTCCACTTCCTCATCCAGGTAATTTATAAAAATCACAAAGAGTAGGGGTCCCAGAACAAATCCCTGAGGCACACCACTGGTCACCGACTTCCATGCAGAATACGACCCGTCTACAACTGGTCTTTGTCTTCTGTGAGCAAGCCAATTCTGGATCCACTAAGTAAGGTCCCCTTTGATCCCATGCTTCCTTACTTTCTCATTAAGCTTTGTCAAATGCCTTGCTGAAATCCATATGCACTATATCTACGACTCTACCTTCATCAACGTGTTTAGTCACATCCTTAAAAATTTCAGTCAGGCTCATAAGGCACAACCTGCCTTTGACAAAGCCATGCTGACTATTCCTTATCATATGCCTCTCCAAGTGTTTATAAATCTTGCCTCTCAGGATCTTCTCCATCAACTTACCAACCACTGAAGTAAGACTCACTGGCTTATAATGTCCTGGGCTATCTATACTCCCTTTCTTGAATACGGGAACATCTGCAACCCTCCAATCCTCTGGATCATCTCCCATCCGCATTGATGATGCAAAGATCATTGCCAGAGGCTCAGCAATCTCCTCCCTTGCCTCCCACAGTAGCCTGGGGTACATTTCATAAGATCCCAGAGACTTATCCAACTTGATGATTTCCAAAAGTTCCAGCACATCCTCTTTCTTAATGTCTGTACGCTCAAGGTTTTCAGTCCGCTGTCAGTCATCCCTACAATCACCAATATCCTTTTCCGTAGTGAATACTGAAGCAAAGTATTCCTCAAGTTTGCACTATAATTCTGGTAAATTCTAAGAAGTACTGGTAAATATAGAGCAGCCTCTCTATTCAACAAAATGAGATACAGCAGGCATCAGATGGAGACCCTTTCAGAGGAGAGTGGTCTGCCTTGACCCAACGCTACACGACATCTTATGCGCTAAAGATCAAAGGAAAATTCTCTATTTACAATGCATCCACAATGCTTTCTTTGAACTACACACAAATAGGCCTCCCGCTTCACACCCGCACCACAGACATGTCAGTGAATTTTAATCAGCATTGTCTGGTCTTCCTAATAACTGTGGTTCACAGTTCTTAGGAACCCAGGAGCTGCATTTTAGATTTAATCCACAGTTCATATTGGCATCTGAAGACTGGTGGCTGAAAGTCAGTTGCTGAAATTATTTGCCATATGTGCTGACCCCAAAAACATTCTAACAGAAGCCAAGTCATTGCGTCTGTTTAAAACAGAGGTTGATAGGTTTTTGGTTTGTCAGGTTACAGTGAAAAGGTAGGAGAATAAGGTTGAGAGGGATAATCAATCAGCCATGATGGAATGACAAGAGCAGACTTGATGGGCCGAGTAGCCTCATGTTTTATGGTCTTATGATTTAATTGAAGAAGAAATTAGTGAAGCTGCACCTGAAGTATTGTGTTCAGTTTTGGTCATTCTTCTCTCGCAAAGATGCCACTAAGCTGGAACAAGTCAGAGGAGATTTACGAGACTGTTGCTGGCTCTCATGGGACTGAGTTATGGACAGAGATTGGGCAGGTTTGGACTTTTTGCCTTGGAGAATGAGGGGTGACCTCATACAAGTGTATAAAACCATGAGGGTCACAGAGAGAGTGAATGCGCATGGTCTTTCCCAATGGTTGTGGAATCAGGAACCAGAGAGCAGGAGTTTAAGGTGATAGAGAGAGATTTAATAGGGACCCGAGGGAAAAATTATTAACCGAGCAGGAGGTCCAAATATGGGACAAGCTGCCAGAGAATGTGGTTGAGGCAGGTTCATACATTAACAACATTTAAAAGACACTCAGACAGGTTGATGGATAGGAAGGGTTTAGAGAGCTACAGGCCAAATGCAGGCAGATGGGAATGGCTCAGATGGGGATCCCTCTGCTTCCTCCCCCTCCATTACTCCCCGAACCCCAGATCATCCAAACGAGCTGGTACGATTGGCTCAAGGATGATAAATATTATTAACAGAACTGGCCAAATTGAATTGCCTGATTGGCTTTGGGATATTGATATCATTGAGAAATCCTTCCAGACCGGTTTCTGTGATTGGCTGTGGGACAGTAACATCACCAACTTCATTGACCAAGCCCTTGGCTGTGAGTGTTCCCAGAACTCTCAACTCCAACAGTTTCTGCAGCAATGGCTCCTGCGATTGGCTGTTGTGTTGTGCCTCCAGTAATGGTGATTGGCTCCAGAGCTTTGATGTCATCATGCAGTCCAACCAATTTCACCCAATTTTGATAGGTCCTGGGTCCTCCTGCAGCCCCATTGGCTCGTGGTCTGTCTGACTGGTGATTGGTTCATCAACTGTGACACAGCGAAGGGATCCTATCCAGTCTCACCTGTCGATGGTGGGTGGTTCTTCAGCAACAGAATCAGCTATTGGCTCTTATCCAATAACTCCACTGATTATCGGTCCACAGAAGGATAGCTTCTTGGTGACCTCATTAGCTGGCATGCCCAGGACCCATCAAATACTTTGGAAGTCCAGTTAAAAATTGCAGTGTAGTAATCAAATCTATTCGATATAAAGGCATGTATTAGTTTTTCAACTGAAATCCTTGCTCTTCACAGACATCCACAAAACAGAGAGAGAAAAACACCAAAGAATGAATGACAGGATAACATTAAAACCCCAAAGCCCCCTCACCCTCCCATGCACAAGCAGTTGCAAAGCATCAACCCTCCCCTTTCCTCTCCCCCCATGTGTCCCAGCAGAAAGCATGAGCCCCCACACCACCCAACACGCAAGCAATAGCAAACCCCCAGAGACTATGATCTATCATCCATCAAAAACGACTTTTCATCCCAATACCTCGACATCCCAGTCACTTCATTATCAGCCACACTGGCAACTTCGATCTGGTCATACAGAACCATGTAATGCCCTGGTTCACAACTTTACTGTTAGGCTGTATGTATTTCATTTGGAAGTTCTGTATGAGCAATCTGTCCTGCTTTCAGCCTTTTTGGGTTATTGTTGAACATAAAGGATGATGAGAAATGTGTGCCATCCAATTAGGATGGTGGAACTGGGGGGAGGTTTTTTTGGTGAGGATCACTAAGGTTGGTCTTGGGTCTTTTGTTCAGTGGGAGATGAAGGGAGAAGATGCCAGGGGGAACCTGTCGTAGGATACGGCCCAGTGGGAGACCTGATTGTTCGAGATGGATTGTGAGTGACGTTCAGAAGGTGGTGTGTGCTTTCACACAGACCTGAGGCCCAGTGCGTGAGTGACAGAGAAGTTCAAGATGAGCTCCAACTTGTACACATTTGACTGTGTTTTAGTTAAGTAAGATTCATAAATATAATTCCTTTAGTCGTATGCAGTGTGCTGTCTGTTATTTCTTGGCACTGAGTTGTAACAGGGTAGCAAATTACACAGTATCCACACAAGCCGGGGTTTGGGGTAGGAGGGTCGTCTCAATCTCATGGCTTTGGCAGGACCAGAGTGTGTTTTCCCTTGACTTGCACAGCCAAGGAAACCAACGAGGTTTCAACCATACTTCATACAATATGGAAACGGGCCATTTGGCCCAGTTAGTCCATGCTGACCAAGATACCCCATCCAAGCTGGACCCATTTGCCAGCATTTGGCCCATAACCTTCCCAACCTGGGTTTGATGGACCCCTCAGTTAATGGGAGGGGTCGCTGGCATAAAAGAAGGTTGAGAACCCCTGTTCTAAACCTTTCCAATCTATGTACCTGTTGAAAGTTGTTATTGTACCTGCCTCAACCACTTCCTCTGGCAGCTCACTACATATAGATACCACACTCTGTGTAAATAAAGTTGCCCCTCAGGTTCCTATTCAGTCTTTTCCCTCTCACCTTCAGCCTATGCCCTCTAATTCTTAATTCCTTACCTCACGGAACAAAGCAGTGTGCATTCAGCCTACTAATGCCCCTCAGCATTTAATACACCTCCATGAGAACACCTCTCAGTCTCCTTTACTTGAAGCAATAAAGTCTCAGCCCATCCAATCACCCCCTGTAACTCAGTCCTTTAAATCCTGGCAACATCCTAATAAATCTCAGCTGCACTCTTTCCAGGTTATTAACAACTTTTCTATAGCAGGGCAAACAAAACTGAACATGATACTCCAAGTAACACTCACAAAATGCTAGAGAAACTCAGCAGGTCAGGCAGCATCTATGGAGGGGAATAAATGATCACCTTCCAGCTTGTCCTCCTGACCCACTCCCCACCTTCTTGTTCTGGATTCTTCCCCCTTCCTTTTCAGTAATGATGAAGGGCCTCTGTCTGAAGTGTCAACCATTTATTCCCCTTCATAGATGCTGCCGGACCTGCTGAGGTCTGATATTTTGTGTGTGTTGCTCCAGATTTCCAGCATCTGCAAAATCCTTTGTGCACTGTAATCTCCAAACCTTTAAACTCAATGTCTGATTTATGCAGCTGAGCGTGCCAAAAGCCATCTTCACTGCCCTGTCAACCTTTGACTCCAGTTTCAGTGAGCCTTGCATGTGTACTCCAAGGTTTCTCTGTCCTACAACACTCCTCAGGCCCTTTCCATTCACTATGAATGTCCAACCTGAATTCAACTTTCCAAAATTGCAATATTCCAGACTTTTCTGAAGTAAACTCCACTTGCCATTCCTCAGTCCATGTACTCAGCTGATCAAAATTGCTCTGTAATTTTTGAAACCCTTTTTCACTGTTCACTATACTATCTATTTCTGTGTCATCTGCAAACTTACTAACCTTACCTTGCACATTCTTGGTGGGCAGGCAAGGAGAGAGGAAAGGAGATGGGGTATGGTGAAGGAGAGGGCGAGGGGGAGTTGGGGGGTGTCATTACTGGCAGGTTCTGTGGTCTGGAGACGGGTGATTTTCTGATCGTTTGCAGGATGTGAGAAAGTTAAAGAACTGATGATTGGAAGTGCGGATTTGGCGGAGGATAAAGTAGCAGACAGGTCCGTTACAGGCAGGTGGAGAGAGAATCCCAAAGTTGTGGAAGTGACTGGGATAGGGACTCCAGGTACCTCCTCATGGCGGAAAGCGTGGGGCATAGAGCGCAATGAGAGAAGCAGCGAGAGAAACAGTCGACGGACTCCCCCTTCTCCAGCCTTGCATCTCTTTCACATTCAACTTCCCAGCTGTTTATTTCATCTTCCCTCTCCTGGTTTCACCAATCACCTTGTGTTTGTCTCTCCTTCCGCCACTTTTTATACTTACTCCTCACCATTTTTTCTCCAGTCCTGCTGAAGGGTCTGGGCCCAGAACGTCCACTGTACTCTTTTCCAGAGATGCTGCCTGGTCTGCTGAGTTCCTCCAGCATTTTGTGTGTGTAGCTCAGATTTCCAGCATCTGCAGATTTTCTCTTGTTTGTGATGTAATGCTGATCTTCTATCAGGCACTGGTCAGACCACACTTGAAGTATTGTGAGCAGTTTTAGGTCCCTTATCTACGAAAAAAATGTGCTGGCGCTGGAGAGAGTCCAGAGGAGGTTTATGAGAATGACCCCAGGAATTAAAGAATTAACATGTGAGAAGCATTTGATGACTCTGTGTCTGTACTCCCTGGAGTTGAGAGGAATGAAGGATGGAACCTATCGAATGTTTAAAGGTCCAGATAAAGTGGATGCTGAGTGGTTGTTTCCTCCAGTGGAGGAGTCTAACATCAGCAGTGGGTAAGACACAGGAGGTAGCCCATTGAGTCTGCTCCACCATTCCATCATAATCGATTTATTATTCCTCTTAGCCCCATTCTCCTGTCTTCTGGGATCATTCTCGTGAACCTCCTCTGGACCCTCTCCAATGCCAGCACATCTTTCTTAGATAAGGGGCCTGAAACTGTTCATAGTGGTCTGAAATATTGATTCACCACCTTCTTGCAGAGGAAATTTTTCCTCATTTCTGTTCTGAGCTAACGTCCCTCTATTCTGAGGCTGTGCCCTCTGGTCCGAGACTTCCCACCACAGGAAATCTCCTCTCTACATACACTCTATCTAGGCCTTTCAATATTTGATGGATTTCAGTAAGAACCACCGCCCCCCCACCTTCCTCATTCTTCTGAGCTCCAGGCCCAGACCCAGAGCCATCAAACACCCCTCATGTTAACCCTTTCATTCCTGGGATCATTCTTGTGAACCTCCTCTGGATCTTCTCCAATGCCAGCACATCTTTTCTTAGATATGGGGTCTAAAACTGCTGACAGTACAACGTGTGGTCTGAGCAATGTCTTATAAAGCCTCAGCATGACAGCCTTGCTGTTGTGTTCCAGTTCTCTTAAAATGAATGCTAACATTGCATTTGCCTTCATTACCACCAACTCAACCTGCAAGTTAATCCTTAGGGAATCATGCACGAGGACTCCCAATTTTTTTTGCACCACTGATTTTTGAATTTTCTCCCTATTTAGAAAATAAGTTATTGGAAGATATTCTAACGGCCTGGCTATATGAGTATTAGGATGGACCAGAACAGATTAGGGATTATCAACAGGACTTTGTGTGTGTTTGGTCATGTCCAACCAATCTTATCGATGTTTTCAAGGAAGCTGGCCAGGAAGTTGATGAAGGCAAGGCAGTGGAGGTAGTCTACGTGGACTTTAGCAAGGTCTTTGATGAGGTCCCATATGTGAGGTTGGTGAAGGAGGTTCAATCGCTTGGCATTCAGGATGATGTAGTAAATTCGACTGGATATTGACTTTCTGGGAGAAGCCAAAGAGTGGTAGTAGATGGTTGCCTCTCTGACTCGAGACCTGTGACTGCTGTTGTGCCGCAGGGATCGGCTGATTGTTGTTTGTCATGTTTTTCAACAGTCTGGATGATAATGTGGTGAGCTGAATCAGCACATTTCTGGATGACACCACGACTGGGGTGTAGTGTCGGCAACGAAGGGCATCGAAGTTTACAAAGGGATCTGGACCAGCTGGATAAATGTGCTAAAAAATATCAGATGGAGGGTAATGCAGACAAGTGTAAGATGTTGCACTTTGGGAGGACAAACCAGGGTAGGGCTTACACGGTGAGTGGAAGGGCACTGAGGGGTGCGGTAGAACAGAGGGATCTGGGAATACAGATCCCTAATTCATTGAAAGTGGCATCATAAATAGATAGGGTTGTAAAGAAAGCTTTTGCCCATTTGGCATTCATTAATCAAAATATTGAGTACAGGAGTTGGGATGTTTTCCTAATTTTGTTTTAGGTGTTGGTGAGTACCTTGTGCAGTTCTGGTCACCTACCAATAGGAAAGATGTGAATAAGATTGAAAGATAAATTTTACAAGGATGTTGCCAGTACTAGAGGAGTTGATTGAAAGGGAAAGGTTGAATATGTTAACCCATTATTCCCTGGAGTGGAGGAGAATGAGGAGAGATGGGGCAGCACGTAGCATAGCGGATGGTGCGACGTTATTACAGCTCAGAGAGTCAAAGATTAGAGTCAAATTCCAGTGCTGTCTGTAGGAAATTTGTACGTCCTCCCCATGGAATGTCTCGATTTTCTTTGGGTATCCCAATTTCCTCTCACAGTCCAAACGCCTAGCCTTTGGTAGGTGGACTGGTCATTGTAAATTGCCCCATGATTAGTCTCAGGTTAAATTGACGGCTGCTGGTGGTGCGGCTCAAAGGGCTGGAAGGGCTTATTCCACGCTGTATCTCCAAATATCGATGTCTACAAGATTAGGAGGAGGCGAGAAAGGGTTTGGCTTTGCTCCCCTGTGGTCCATACTGCCACCTGGTGGCCTTCTGTGGCAATCACAAGTCCACTGTGGACAACACTCTGGTGGTATCCTGTTGTAATGACAGATCCAGGGGCAGCAAGTAAACCATTTATTTGTTTCACCCTCATCACGTCATTGTAACCCAGCCAAATGACCAAGGCGTGTACTAAATATGGAGATGTTGAGGTGTGGTCACTCAGGGAGAGATCTGACATCTCAAGGCCATTGTGACACCAGTGAGAAACATCACAATGAGATGCAGCATCACAATAGGATTTAAACTCTGGTTACTTGGAGATGAGAGGCAGAACATCCACTTTCAGCTTGACTGGAGGATAGTTTACTGATCTGGAGGTAGGTGTTGACACAATGTGTGAAAATGCCTCATTGTGGGCTGCAGATTACATTGATACTCAGATGATGATGTGGAGATTTGCCAGATCCACAAGTGACAAATCTGGTGCTTGGATCATCCTGCTCATTGACATTCCCAATGGAATGGCACTGATCGGGTCAGGAATTCACCACCTAGCACAAAGGTCTCACCTTGCAGTCGGGAATTGTTACCTCATTGGGATTTATTCATGGCCTCAAGTTCGTTTCATGAACAACATCTTCCGTGTGAAGAGGAAGGAGGAAACCTGGACCAGATGGAGAGACTGCCTGAGAGAGGGAACTCCAACAACAGTGAGACAATGTATGAATTCCTTCCATTCCTTTGAGCGGCAATGTTTAGAAGGATTGTATTGGTGAGGGATGATAGTTTAGTTGTTGGGATTATGGGGGTCAACTCTAGGTCAATATATGTAATTACTGCTTGGGGCCTATGGTGTTTATTGATCCTGTGCCGTTGCTAAGGATCTGCTCCCAAGGTGATGTCAACAGAGGCCCTTCAGTGATGTCAGATGCACTCCTTGGGCCTGTCTGAAGATGGTGTCATGCATCCGCATCAACGTTCCGGCTCCATAAGACACAGGGACAGAATTAGGTCATTTATTTCACTGCCATTCCATCATGGTTGATCCTGGATCTCAGTCAACCCCATGCACCTGCCCTTCTCACCATATCCTTTCCTGCCCTGGCTGATCAGGAAATAATGAACTTCTGCCCCTTTACGCCACAAACAAGCTGCTCTCTTATTGAAAAATGTAGGCACAAAGTTGCTCCTCTTCCTCCTGAAACATGCACCTGAACCCATTCTTAAGCTGCATTGGTCTTCCCGCCATGCCAGAAATGTTTTCTAACACTTGCATGTAGCCCACTGAATTGGCAAATGGATTCTCTGCTTTTAAGGACCTCACCACCTCAGCAGCCAGACCTTTTAGACACTCCACTAGTCACTGTCTTTTCACATTATCAGAGTACTGCCACTCATCCAGCATCTGAGATGTTCTCTCCACTCAAGTCTCATATTTCCCCTCCCCCTGGGGGGTGGGCTTCACTACTGAAGGGTTGTTATCCCTTCACTAACAGCCACTGGATTCACCAGCAATAAAACCACCTTTCTCATACTCTGTATGTCCAGGGTCTATATGACTTGGGTCCCACCAAACCGGGGAAGTTGGGATGTCTCACCGACCTGAACCCCGATCTGTGTGAATACAGTGTAACTACTGCTGCCATGCAATTGCCCATCCACAAGAAATAACAGATCGTACACTACATACAATTATGAAGAAAATATATTTCTGAATGTTAGCTTCACCAAACTATTACCGAAGAGGAAAGAAAAAAGGGAAGAAAATCAAGAGGGCCCATCATAATTAAGACAGTCAGTTGTGCACAAGGTTGGAGCTCAAATCTTCCAAAGGTTGATGTGTCCAATGTACTTGTATATGACCATGTACTTCCCTGCATAATACTCTATCTGTCGCTTTGCCTATTCTCCAATCCAAGTTCTTCTGCAGATACCCAGCTTCCTCTTCATAACCTGCCTCTACATCTATCTTTGTATTGTCTACAGACTTGGCCACAAAACCATCAATTCCTTCATCCAAATCATTGATATACAACATGAAAAGAAGTGGTCCCAATACCAACTCCTGTGGCACAACACTAGTCACCAGTAGTCAACCAGAAAAAAACCCACTTCATTCCCACTCTTTGCCTCCTGGTCATCAGCCAGTCCTCTATCCATGCTAGTATCTTTCCCCTCATACCATGGGCTCTATTCTGCTTGTTATTTCCAAAAACAATTCCAATAGATTTGTCAGGCAAGGGTTTCCCTTCAGGAAACCATGCTGACTTTGGCCTATTTTATCATGTGCCTGCATGTACTCTGGGACCTCATCCTGTACAATAGACTCCAACATCTTTACGAAGACTGATGTCAGGCAAACTAGCCAATTGTTTCTTTTCTTCTGCCTCCCTCCCTTCTTCAAATGTGAAGTGACATTTGCAATTTCCCTGTCCTCCAGAACCATGCCAGGCTCTAGTGATCCATGAAAGATCATTACCAATGCCTCCACAGTCTCTTCAGCTACTTCTTTCAGAGCCTGTGGTGCAGTCCATCAGGTCCAGATGACTATTCTATCTTTAGATATTTCAGCTTCCCAAGCACCTTCTCCCTAGTTGTACTAACTGCACTGACTTCTGTCCCCTGAAACTCTCAAACTGCCAGCATACTGCCAGTGATTTCCACAGAGAAAAGTGATGCAAAATACTTATTCAGTTTGCCCGCCATTTCCTTGTCCCCCATTACTACCTCTCCAGTGTCATTTTCCAGCAGTCCAATATCTACTTCCCCTTCTCTTTAAATATCGGAAAAAGTTCTTGGTGTCTGCTTGATATTATTGGCGAGCTGACCTTCATATTTAATCTTTTCCCTCCTTATGGCTTTATTAGGTGCCTTCTGTAGGATTTTTAAAGCTTCATAATCCTCTAATTTTTATTTTATAATCTGAATGTAGATAATTCACCTTGCAACAAATTCCTTTTCCTTTTGTATCCTTGTAATAATTTCCTCCATTTTCCAATCTCTTTTCCAACTCACAGTTGTTCTTGTCAGGTACTTCTATTTGTTGTTGGAGTTCTGCACATTTACCCTGGGCTTCAACCATAAAATCTGAGAATTTTCCTTAAGTTCTGAAACATTTTTCTTAAATTCTTGACCATTTGAGATACATATACTGCCATTAAGATTCCATCTCCCCTGCCTGTGAACTGTTGGATCCTCCAGTCAGCATTTCTTTGACTTCTTCCCACCGAATCCCTTCTGCAGACTTGACGATAATTTTAATTTTTTCAGTCCTTTTGCTTGTTTGCACTGAACAATTAATTGCATCCACCATAAAAAGTACAAAATCCTTTCTACTCATTAATAGTGTATCCTTATTTTCCATATTACAGCCCTCACAATTCACCAGTTTATTCCCTGAATTTGTTTGCTTGACAGCCTTTTTTTCAGCAAATTCTTTCACTGCCTCTGCATAACTGATTCCTCATGTTACTTTTACATATTGTATCTCAGCAGCCTTCTTGCTATAAATGCACCCTCGATAAGCTGCGCAGTGTTCCTCACCAAAACTGCAGCATTTCAGCCTAGCTCCCGCTTCACATTTCCCATATTCATGTTCTCCAGCACATCACCCACATCTTTGTTTTATAATTGTTTTAATCTCATCTTCTTTCCATTGTTTTGCTGTCCTCTTTTGGTCATCCACTGACTCCTCAGAGTTTGATATCCCATACCTCTGCTTTCTTTTCTTCCTCTTTTCCATTCCATTCCTCTTTCCCACCAACCTCCATCTCGAGTTCACTTCCACTCTCGCCAAAAACTTCCTTCAACAGCTTGGCTCTTTCCTTGATGTTCTCGATCTCTGCCATTTTCCAGTGAGCTCCACAATCAACTCTTGCTATCACTTTTCCCCAGCCAGTCTCTTGAGGCAATAGCTTTGCCTGAACCACCACCAGAGACTCCATCCTGAAGCCATTTATGAAGCCAGCACAAACGAGAATCAGCCACCTCAACAGAAACTGGGGAAAACCTGGAGTAAGGAACTTGGACTGGACCGTGAACCGGAATGTGGATTTCACAGACTGGACCATGACACCATCACTCCAAGGAGAAAAGGCCAAGTTCACTCAACCTATTCTCGTAAGGCATGCTCCCCAACCTGGGCAACATCCTTGTAAATCTCCTCTGCTCCCTTTCTATCGTTTCCACAGCCTTCCTTGTAGTGAGGTGACCAGAACTGAGCACAGACTTCCAAGTGGGGTCTCACCAGGGTCCTTCTCGCTGCAACTTTACCTCTCGGCTCCTAAACTCAATCCCATGATTGATGAAGGCCAATGCACCGTATGCTTTCTTAACCACAGAGTCAACCTACGCAGTAGATGTGTCTGTAGAGAGAGAGACTGTGTCTCTGTAAGTGTGCCTGTGAGAGAGAAAGTGCAAAGACTGTGCCTTTAAGAGGTTACACGATGTGAATGTGTTGGGGCCCCCACCCAGCAGCTTTAACTCACTTCCTTGGTTCTTTGAAAACTGTGCAAAAGCTTTTCTGGGTGGGAATTAACTGTTTATTTTAAGTTTTGTAGTAAGAAGAGTAAGGAAGAAGAGTAGAAGTATGGATTTTTTTTGTTTTCTCTTGTCCGTGTTTTTGGTCTCTATTTCTCTTTTCCATGGGAGTGATTTTAGAGAAACTCAGATTCCATACTGGCCAGGCGTAAACTGGGTTGAGATGAAAATTTGTGCATCTGTATTCCAGATATGAGATGTCCACATTTCTGAGGGAAATGGGCATTTGGGGGAAATTGTTCATTGGTAGGTAATTAAATTGGAAATTTGGAATTACCATCTTTGGAAAGATTTGAGTATTTTGGGAGTAATTCTAAAAGTTGCTTTACTCATGTAATGGCTTCTTTGCAATGTTTCACTGCTGAGGCTAATGTAATGGCTTCTCTGTAATGTTAACTACTGAGGTATGGTTTCTCTGTAGCAGAAATGTTTGGGTTATGGCTGGAGATAATTATGCATGTTAGCTAATCAGGATTCTGTTACCCTGTCTGGTGATTCTGGAAGCTGTTGGTTTCGCGGGCTTCTGCCGGAGGGTGAGAGAGGGACGAAGAGAGAAGACGTGAATGGAGAGATTTAGTAGGCCGCCAGACAGAGTGGACTCTGAGCGGGGGTCCGAAGGTTGGCGACGCTCGGAGGAGATCGACTGGTGGAAGGAAGACTACTGAGTGAGCTCCAACGATTGTGCACAGACTGTTTTATTAGATTGGCACCCTTTTTCTTTTATATTTTGTATCTCTACTAACCACATAGTCAAAGTAAGAGTTATAAAGCTTAATCAATTAATCGCATATTGTGTACGTTTGTTATTTCGGGGGACTGATTTGTAACAGGGGACACATTGTGCAGCATTCACCAAAACGAGATTTCTTAAGTTTGGCTGGCCAGGGGGGTTATCACCCCTGAGATGTAGCTGCTGGAAGACTGCTTTCTTTTATAGAACCAAAAAGATGTTACCTGAGACTTCTGACATAATTGATTTAGAGTTTGAGATTCCTTGGAAAGCAGTTTTGATGCAATCATTGTTTTGAATGTAAATAGCAAATGGAAGAAGGTAAGGAGTTTCCCCAGGGGATTTGCTCTAATGCAATATGCAGATGACCTCCAGTTGACCTTCCCAAGCAAGGAAACTTCTGAGCAGGACTCCTCTACCTTTTGCATAGACGAGCTAAGAAAGGTCAGAAGGTATTTAAGCAGAAGCTACAGTTTGCACAACTAGAATACTTACCTGGGTCATACCCTACTGTGGGATACAAGGCCATTGATTTAGACCGGGATTGAAGCAAGAGTGAAAACTCCGCAGTCAACGGTTCACAGGTAAGTGAAACATTTGCTCTGGATGACTGGCTATTGTAGACAGTAGATCTTAGATTTGCCACTATCATGAGGTCCCTCCAGAAAATATCTCTTCCCGGTCAACCAGGTCTGTTATACCCCAGAAGCTGAGGAAGCATTTGACCGTATAAAAGAGGCCATAATATCTGCCTCAGCTTTGGGCCTCCCAGACTACAGCCAGGAGTTTCACCATTTAATTCACCATAAGAATAGTTTTGCTCAGGCCGTTTTCACTCTGGACCATGGGGAAAGGCCGAGTTTTTTACTTCAGTGCTCAGACTCAATAGCCAGAGGTTTACTGGGTTGTGTTTCAGTGGTGGCAGCCACTTGTCTTGCTGTTCAGCACATGCAGTCTCTGACTCTTAGTCATCTTACTGACTCACTGTGCCACGTAACACCTTAGCCCCACGAGGCAAACTAAGTAGAAAATCGAGTTATTAATAAACCCGAATGTTCGAATTACTCTCTGTGCAACTCTTAATCCGGCCACTCTTTTCGCCATGGAGGAAGGTGGCAATCCATACTGGTGTGAAACTGTTACACAAGAAGTAATAAAACCCTGTTTAGACCTTAACTGTTACTTCTACAGTTACTGTTGATTTAATTTTCTTTTGCTGATGGTTCAGTTTTACGTAATGGTATGGGAAGACGATGTACAATCGTCTCCCTCACCCATGTTGTGGAGACAATGGCACTTCCCATGTGTACTTCAGCACAGTAAGTGATCTCTTTGTGCTTACCAGGGCTCGTATACTTGCTGAAGGCCAGGCTGTCAATATTTATACTGACTCTCGCTGTGCCTTTCAAATAGCACATAATTATGGGCAGATCTGGAAATTCCTGGCAGTTTTTTGTACCGGGGTGGAGGAGGAGGGTTTTTCATCAAAAATTCAGTGCATATACAAAACTCATCATAACTGAAGGCTGAACAGATTGTGATTATTAAATGAACAGCACATGCTGGACCAATGAATGAGGGCAGTAATGCGGCAGGTTGCACTGCAAAAGAGGCAGCAATCAGGCCCACCCTTGTTGTGCCAGAAACAAGTGGCCCCACGCAGTTGGCCCTGATGACACCTCCCACTGTTGAGGACATACGAGCATACCAGTCCATTGCTCCATTGACCGAAAGGGTGAAGTGGGAAAAGCTGGGTTGGAAGCACCACGATACTATGTACTCTTTGCCATGGTGACGACAGCCACTCCCATGGGGGTAGCGGTGCCTGTGGGGGTTATTTTGAACACTTTGGCAAACCAAACAGCTTTTGGCCAAGTCTTTGATCTGTTTATCTATTCCCGGCCACAACTCACAGTTCCATGCGAGACTATTTGTCTTGACTGCACCCAGGTGTCCTTTGTGTAAATTCTCTAACACTCTGGTGTGCAGTTTAGAGGGAAGCCCAACATGAGATACACACATCAGGGTTCTTTGACATACCTATGGCTGCTCTCGTCTCACTGAGAACTCTGGAGACATCAGGTTACCGTGAGTTGGCCATTCTTGCATGGTGATTTCATAAACATAGAAAGATAGAAAATAAGTGCAGGAGTAGGCCATTCGGCCCGTCGAGCCTGCACCGCCATTCAGTATGATCATGGCTGATCATCCAACTCAGAACCCTGTACCTGCCTTCTCTCCATACCCCTGATCCCTTTAGCCACAAGGGCCATATCTAACTCGCTCTTAAGTATAGCCAATGAACTGGCCTCAACTGTTTCCCGTGGCAGAGAATTCCACAGATTCACCACTGTCTGTGTGAAGAAGTTTTTCCTCATCTCGGTCCTAAAAGGCTTCCCCTTTATCCTCAAACTGTGACCCCTCGTTCTGGACTTCCCCAACATCGGGAACAATCTTCCTACATCTAGCCTGTCTAATCCTTTTCGAATTTTATATGTTTCAGTAAGATCCCCCCTCAATCTTCTAAATTCCGGAGAGTATAAGCCTAGCCGATCCAGTCTTTCATCATACGAAAGTCCTGCCATCCCAGGAATCAATCTGGTGAACCTTCTTTGTACTCCCTCTATGGCAAGAATGTCTTTCTTCAGATTAGGGGACCAAAACTGCACACAATACTCTAGGTATGGTCTCACCAAGGCCTTGTACAACTGCAGTAGTACCTCCCTGCTCCTGTACTTGAATCCTCTTGCTATGAATGCCAGCATACCATTCGCCTTTTTCACCGCCTGCTGTACCTGCGTGCCCACTTTCAATGACTGGTATACAATGACACCCAGGTCTCGTTGCACCTCCCCTTTTCTTAATCGGCCACCATTCAGATAATAATCTGTTTTCCTGTTCTTGCCACCAAAGTGGATAACCTCACATTTATCCACATTAAATTGCATCTGCCATGAATTTGCCCACTCACCTAACCTATCCATGTCACCCTGCATCCTCTTAGCAGCCTCCTCACAGCTAACACTGCCGCCCAGCTTCATGTCATCCGCAAACTTAGAGATGCTGCACTTAATTCCCTTGTCTAAGTCATTACTATATATTGTAAACAACTGGTGTCCCAGCACTGAGCCTTGCGGTACCCCACTAGTCACCGCCTGCCATTCCGAAAAAGTCCCATTTATTCCCACTCTTTGCTTCCTGTCTGCCAACCAATTCTCTATCCACATTAATACCATACCCGCAATACCGTGTGCTTTAAGTTTGCACACTAATCTCCTGTGTGGGACCTTGTCAAAAGCCTTTTGAAAATCCAAATATACCACATCCACTGGTTTTCCCCTATCCACACTACTAGTTACATCCTCAAAAAATTCTATGAGATTCATCAGACATGATTTTCCTTTCACAAATCCATGCTGACTTTGTACGATCATTTCACCGCTTTCCAAATGTGCTGTTATCACATCCTTGATAATTGACTCTTGCATTTTCCCCACCACCGACGTTAAGCTAACCGGTCTATAATTCCCCGGTTTCTCTCTCCCTCCTTTTTTAAAAAGCGGGGTTATATTAGCCACCCTCCAATCCTCAGGAACTAGTCCAGAATCTAAAGAGTTTTGAATAATTATCACTAATGCTTCCACTATTTCTTGTGCTAATTCCTTAAGCACTCTGGGATGCAGACCATTTGGCCCGGGGGATTTATCTGCCTTCAATCCCTTCAATTTACCTAACAATGTCATATTATTCCTTGTTTCCCTTTGTATTTCAGAATTTGTTCCCAGCAACTGGTCCACCAATGCTGTGTGGAACACCCCTGCTGGATCACAGAATGAAGACTTTTCTTCTTCAGTTGCCAAGTGGAAGACATGACAAACGGTCAGCATTGCTGTGTTGTTTGGTACCGTTGAACTCTCTGTCATAAGAGTGGGCTCCTGGGAACAGTGCCCAACATTGTAACTGGGTAGCAGTCATCACTGGAATTCCCTTCCTGGGATTGAAAACGGATGCAAGGGGCTGGTGCTCTGTCACCAGAATAAACTTCTGTCCGTAAGGGTGGTGGTGGAACTTCTTTATTCCCCATACCAGACTAAGGGTGTCTCTGTCAATCTGTGCATAGTTACGTTCTGTGCTGGTCAGTGATCTTGACACCGTCACGACCACAGATTCAGCAGCACAGTAGAAATGGAAATTGCACTTGTGAATATGCACGTGTCAGCTAATTATTACCTAATTGTGACAGTATTTAACTCCATACTTGTTGTCGTAGTACTTATCGAGACTTGGACATGGCTACGCTCCATTATCTGCTTTCTGCATTGCCTGAGAAAATTGGACTGTCGAGTCGACTGACTCTGAAGACGAGCGGTATTTGTTTTGTTCTTATTTGTTCTTTTCAGCCGCAGTGGAGGCTTCATTTTCCATTTGAGTGTTATAGTCAACGGCCCTGTTTGGCCTAGCGTTTATTGTTTTCTTTTCCCTTTAACATTGCTGGCATTAAAGTCTGTGAAATATTGACCCGCTTCAGTGTTTCTCACTCCACACTTGGGCCATGTCCGTACCCGGTGACAGACACAGATGCAATCGGGCGTTCAGATCCATCTTTCACAGTGTGTAACAAAATGGCACCAATGCCATAAGGGGACACACCACACGCCAGTCTGGTGCGCAGAGATGGATCCTAACGGGTGAGCAGTTGATCAGATGTTATTAGACTCTGTTTCCTTGAATGCTCTTTCACATCTTCCTGACCATTCGCACTTTGCTCCTGTTTGCAACATGGCATTCAATGGGTGCAAAACTGTAGCAACGTTTGGGAGAAACTGGTGATACAGGTCCACAATCCCTTATCCGAAATCCTTGGGGCCAGTTGCATTTCGGAATTCAGAGTTTTTTGGAATTTAGCCTCCTCCCCTGCACCGATACCAAAAAACACGTATGCGCAAATCCCTTATATAACCTGGCTCAGTGCGGTGGACTTTAAGACCCAGAGGCGCACCAAACCTACGCACATCCTTTACCTACACTTTAAATCACTGCTGGCCCAGAGAGTGTCGTGGTTAAGGGTCGAAACACTCTGTGAAGGTTGGGAACCACCTGATGACATCTGCTCCTGGCTGAAGGCTACGGTTACCTTATAAGGTAACTGGAGAATGCACCCTAACAGGTGTATGTAACAAGTAATCTCTGGTTTGTACCAGTGGCTTCCAGGAAAGACTGGATGGCAACTGAGGAAGGTCGGTGACACTGGAGAGACAGCTGCCCTCCAGGAAAGACTGGTATGGGCTCACAAGGCTAGCAACCTTGTGGGCAGCACTCACAAGAGGGCACCACTCAAGCTACGACTGAACACGAAGGGCAATACCCCCACAGTCTCCTGAGAGGAGGGGGAGGATGAGAGACTCAACAGGACCGTCGTACTGGCAATGGCCAGGACAGGAAACATGACTACGAGGAAGCTAAAGCAACCAACACTGACCAGAGAGGAATTCACGGTAAGGTGTCATTGTGGGAAAGTCTGCAAAAATATCAGGGGGCTCAAGATACACCAGAGCAGGTCTAAATGTGGATCAATGGTGACCCAAGTGCAGCGCATGGACTTAGTGTCCAGTGAGACGAAGGAGAATTCCATCCAGGAAGCACCCCAGAGAGCTGAAGATCTCTCCGTACTTGAGTCGCCTCAGCACCAAACAACAGACCTAGTGAGTTCCTCTTCGACTACCCCAATCCATTCATCAAGGAAAGACAGGATCAAATGGCCTAGATCGTCAGACAACGTCGCCTGGATGCAGCTCGATGATGAAATGGACAGCATCCTGGAAGTTGCCTTAGCAGGTCCAGTACACAGAAAGATCGACTCACTCACAGCCATAGCGTACAATCTAGCTAAAGAACGATTTGGCCCAGTGGAGCGGAGAAGCCAGCCTGAGTTACTGTGGCAACCAGACAGGAGAGGAACTGAGATTCGTTGCTTGAGAGGCGAATTAAAGGTGCTCAACAAGAGGTTTAAAACCAGTTCACCGGCAGAAAAAGAAAGTATCAAGGACTTGACCAGTATGCTGCGGGAAAAGCTGTGCAAACTCCGGAGGGCGGAACATCTACGACAGCAAAGAAGGAAGAAAGAGAAAAGGCGAACGCAGTTTGTGAGAGATCCATTCAGCTTCACCAGGACTCTTCTCGGCCAACAGAAATCTGGTATACCATCCAGCTCGAAGCCAGAGGTAGAGGAGTTCCTGCGGGAGGCACACAGAGACCCACGGAGGGGTCAGGGACTAGGAACCAATCGGGCTGTGCGTAGACCGGAAAATCCATCAATTGTGCTGAATGTGAAGGAGCCTACATGGCAGGAAATCCAGGACATCATCCGGAAAGCTAAAGCATCAGCTGCCCCAGGCCCAAGCGGCATACCTTATAAGGTGTATAAGAAATGCCCACAACTTCTTCGGAGGCTGTGGAGTGTCTTGAGAAAGATCTGGGCCAAAGGTACTATTCCATCAAATTGGAAATTGGCAGAGGGATGCTTTATTCCAAAGGAAGTGTTTTCTTCCACAATTGCTCAGTTTAGGACAATTTCTCTCCTGGATCTGGAACGTAAGATTTTCTTTTCTGTGCTCGCAAGAAGGCTGACTTCTTACATGTCACAGAACAGCTATATCAACACATACATCCAGAAAGGCGGTATTCCAGGCTTTTCGGGGTGTCTGGAACACACCTCAATGATTAGCCATTTGATCCATGAGACCAAGCAGAAAAAAGATGACCTAACAGTTGTCTGGTTAGACCTCGCGAATGCCTACGGGTCTATTCCACATGACCTCGTCCCAGAAGGACTTGACCACTACTACATCCCAGTGGCTATTCGAGACATGATCACCAGCTACCTAGGAGGATTCAAACTCAGATTTACATCAGCTCATTTCACAACTAGTTGGCAGGACCTCCAGAAGGGGATTGCAACAGGGTGCACCATCTCCCCCATCCTATTTGTTATGGGAATGAACCTCCTATTATCAGCAGCAGAAGATATAACCTGCGACCCAACGCTGGAGTCGGGTATGGTTCAGCCAGCTCTACGAGGATTCATGGACGACATCACGATAACAACTGTGTCACATGTCCAAGCAAGATGGGTATTGGAAACCCTGGGTAATGTAGCCACTTGGGGAAGGATGTCCTTCAAGGCCAAGAAGTCCAGGTGCATGGTGATCAGAAAGGGCAAAGTTACTAGTAAGTTTAGCCTCCCAGTTCAGGGTGAGGTCATCCCTTCCATCGAAGATAACCCGATAAAATGCTTGGGGAAGTGGTTTAATGTGTCACTGACAGATGGGGCCAACGTCACCAATACTGTGAAGCAGACAGACGAGTGGCGGAAGAAGATCGACAAATCCGGACTTCCCGGTAAATTCAAGACCTTGCTTTACCAATACGGCATTCTGCCCAGGATTCTCTGGCTCTTCACACTTTATGAGTTCCCCATAACTGCCATAGAGGGCATTGAGAGGAAAACCAACAAGCACCTGGGGAGATGGTTGGGAGTTCCCCCAAGCTTCTCTTCAGTGGGCCTCTACATTCGTTCTGGGCAACCGCAGCTTCCCCCGTCATCTGTTGTGGAGGAATTCAAGGTGGCAAAATGCAGAACCTTATTAAGCTTGAGAGATTCTGATGATGTCTTGGTAAAGCAAGCAGGCGTTACAACCAGATCTGGGCGCAAGTGGGCAGCCAACGCAGCTGTGGAGGAGGCAGCGTGTTCTCTGAAGCTGCGAGACATCATCGGCAACCCCTGCGTCAGGTGGGAAGACCTCGGCTCAGTTCACTTCCGGCAGTAGGGAAACGCAAGCAAAAGGAACAGGCTAGACATGGTACAGGCAGAAGTACGGATCCGTGAGGAAGAGAAGTGGATGTCAAAGGCAGTGGGACAAGGGTCCCAGGGTGCCTGGGCAAAATGGGATCTGCCCAAGCGCAAAATCTCATGGTGAGAGTTATGGAGACTGGAGCCCTTCCGTATTTCCTTCCTCTTGCGATCCGTGTATGACCCCCTTCCTTCACCATTACATCTGTACATGGGGGATGAGAGGGGACCCGAACTGTAAGCTCTGTGGTCAAAAGGGGACACTGGCTCATATACTGTGCGGGTGTAAAACAGCCCTAACTCATGGACGGTATAGGTGGCGCCATGATAAGGTGTTTCTGGCTCTTGCTGACACACTAGAGCGGGAGAGGTGCAAGAAGAGGACGGCTGACACAGATTTGAGGAAGACCATCACCTTCATCAAAGGGGGAGCCAGGCCTTTCGTAGCCAAACAATCAAAGCCCAATCTGCTGCTAACAGCCAGGTCCTGGGAAATGAGGGTCGATGTGGGAAGGAGTTTGCAGTTCCCAGATGTGGTGCACAAAACCTTACGCCCAGACATTGTACTGTGGTCAACCGAAGACAAGAAAATAATTCTGAATTGAACTGACTGCCGTGGGAGGAGGGGTGGGAAGAGGCCACGAGAGAAAGGCCTTGAAGTACCAGCCCTTAGTACAGGAGTGCAAAGACAAGGGATGGCAGGCATGGTTGTTCCCTGTGAGATCGGCTGCAGAGGTTTTCCAGCCAAATCAGCATGGAGTTTTTTGTCAGATCTGGGCCTGGACGAAAGGAGCAAAAAACAAGAAACTCGTAGGATGGGGGAAGAGGCATAATGAGCCTCTTGTTGGATTTGGAGTAGGTGAGAGAAGGGGAGCTGGAAGCCAGGAGCAGATGGGCAGTGATTTGGCCACCACTGCCAGCCCACCAACTGGAGTGTGTCGTGGTTAAGGGTCAAAACACTCTGTGAAGGTTGGGAACCACCTGATGACATCTGCTCCTGGCTGAAGGCTACGGTTACCTTATAAGGTAACTGGAGATTGCACCCTAACAGGTGTATGTAACAAGATTACTTATACCTAATACAATGTAAATGCTATGTAAATAGTTGTTATACTGTATTGTTTAGGGAATAATGACAAGAAAACATTTTATTTCCATCAAAAACATTCAATAAAACATAAAGATATACAGCTTCAAATGAACCGAATCAAACACATGGTAAATGACTTATTGGAATAAATGTAGAACGTCACTGTCACTGTCACTATAAAACTTCAGTAACTTGTCTTTCTGTTTATTTAAATCATGTACAGTGGTAGTTCTGACACTATTTTCTTCAGTAAGACACCGCACAGACACACCACGATCAAGATTCTGCAGTAACTCCACTTTCTGCGTTATTGATAATGATAGATGCTTCCTTCTCTTTTTCTCATTGTTACCCATAGGGGTATCTGCAGCTCTTTTTGACATTTTCACAGTGAAATTAAACACAAAGTCAATGGTGAACACAAAATATCAGCGAACAGCAAATGCATGTGTAACCAGTACGAGCACTGAGACACAACTGACGTCTGGTGTCCTCTGACAGTGCTGCCACGTCACACCTGAGTGACGTTAGCTGTTGGCGAAAAAGACTTCTGTTTTCGGAGCTTTCTGGATTTCAGGATTTCAAATAAAGGAGTTTACAAGGCCCAGTATGACCTGAGTTGTGACACATTTTCTGGTTTGGGTGCCTGTAGCACTGCTTCCATCTTCTCTTGTGACTTATGTCAGCCATGCCTGTCAATGACATGTCCACAATATGAAATTTCATACTTGGAAAGCTTTCTTCGTGCGTACTCCATACTCACTCAGCCTGGTAAGCCCTTTGCCAAGGCTCTGGAGGTGCTCCATCCAGTCAGGATGATGTCATTAAGGTAACATTGTGTCCCTGGGATATCTTGGAGCACTTGGTCCATTGCTCTCTGCCAAATGTTGGAGCTGATGTGACACCAAAGACGAGACGATGATACTGGAACAGTCCCTTGTAAGTGCTGATTGTGAGGAGGCGGAGCTTAGGAGGAATGATGGCACCTAACGGCGACTCCTTTACTTGCATCTTTGGAAACAGCTCTATTTCTACCTTTAATATCTTTATTTTTCCCTTTCAGGGTTCTTTTAAACACCCTGACCTGGAGTTACACGCAGGTTCGTTTCTTTGGGGGAATGGGACCCCTTCTCGGGGTTCCACAACTGGCCGCTATTCGACATGGCCTGAGAATCTCAATCGTGTTTGGAAGCCTAAGATCTCGGGGCTCCAGAGACGGGCGGATCGAAGGTCGGTGTCGCGGCAGGAGACTCGTGTGTCATCAGAGACGCCAGAAAATCTTTCGCTGTAGGCCCGAAGACCTGAGGTCTTTGTGATCTTCGGACACAGAGCTCGAAAAAAGCGACGATACGGACTTTTAACATCATAAACCAGCGGGTTGTTATGTCTCCCGCTCGCGGTGAAGATGGGGGACACCTCCCTCTCCCTTGCCAGGGAGAGAGAGAACCTGTGGGTTGTCGAATTTCGGATGAAATGCGAAGCCTTTGGGGTAACTTTGGTCTGTGTCTTTGCTATTGCTTAGCACACGCTTGGGCTCGGTGATAGTACCGATGCATGTTTATATTTGATGGTGGAGGAGAGGGGGATTGTTGCTTCCTGCCGCTTACGCGCGGGAAGGAAGAGCTGGGGGGTGGAATTTGGGGTTCTCATACTTAACTGTCGTTCATTCTTTGGGGCACTTCTCTGTTTTCAAGGATGTTTGTGAAGTAAAAGCATTTCAGGATGTATATTGTATACATTTCTCTGACATTAAATTTGAACTTTGGACCTTTGACTTCTCAATCTACATTTGCAGATAGGCTTGTGACGTCAATCTTTGAAAACTTCTCCCTGCCTGCCAAAGATGCAAAAATGTATTCTATTCCTGCACAATACACAGCTCCGGGTTAATGCTGACTTTGAAATCCCCACATATACGAATGGCTCCGGCCTTCCTTTTCTTGCTCACCGTTACCATGGGTATAGCCCAATCACTCCACTCAGAATGAGCGGGGACCTCACTGAAACCAATCGAATGTTGAAAGGCCTAGATAAAGTGGATGTGGAGAGGATGATTGCTATACTGTGGGAGCTTTAGACCAGAATGCACAGTCTCTGAATAGAAAGACACACATTTAGAATGGAGATACGGAGGAATTTCTTTCGCCACGGGGTGGGAATCCGTGGCAGCGGTTGAGGCCCCATCATTGGGTGTATCTTAGGCAGAGGTTAACAGGTTCTTGGTCAGTCAGGAAGTGAAAGGATATGGGGAGAAGGCAGGAGGAAGGAGTTGAGAAGGGAAAAATCTCAGCTATGATGAAATGGTGTAGCAGACATGATGGGCCAAATGGCCTGTCTGTTCCTATGTCTTGTGATTTTCTGAAGTGTCGTTGCTATCACTGAGGCGAAGATGCTTGGGAAGCTGAAAAGATAAAGGTGTACCAGATGGACTACACCCCGGGTTCTGAAAGCGGTAGCTGAAGGGATTGTGGAGGCATTGTAATGATCTTTCAAGTATCAATATATTCTGGTATGGCTCCTGAGGATGGAAAATTGCAAATGTCATGAAATTCTTTGAGAAGGGAGGGAGGCAGAAAAAAGGAAATTATCGGCAAGTTAGCCTGTCTTCAGAGGTTGGGGAGATGTTGGAATCTCTGATTGAGGATGATATTTGGGTACTTGAAAGCACATGATAAAATAGGCCAAAGTCAGCATTGTTTCCTTCAGGGGAAATGTTTCTTGACAAATCTGTTGGAATGCTTTGAGGAAATAATAGGTAGGATAAACAAAGGAGAGTCAGTGTATGTTGTTTATTTGGATTTTCAGAAGGCCTTTGACAAGATGTTACACATGAGGCTGCTTAACAAGAGCCCATGGTATTGCAGGAAAGATACTAACATGAACAGAAGATTGGCTGATGAGCAGAAGGCAAAGAGCGGAAATAAAGGGGGCCTTTACCCATTGACTGCTGGTGACTACTCTTTTGCCACAGGACCTGTTGTTGAGACCACTTCTTCTCACGCTTTATCTCAATGATTTGGATGAAAGATTTGATGGCTTTGTGGCCAAGTTTGTGGACAATATAAAGATAGGTGGAGAGGCTGGTAGTGTTGAGGTAGCGGAGTGTCTGTAGAAGGACTTAGACAGATTAAGGGAATGGGCAAAGTGTCAGATGGAATATTATGCAGGGAAGTGCACTGTCATGCAATTTGACAGAAGAAATAAAAGTGTGGACTATTTTCTAAATGAAGAGGAAATTCCAATATCAGAGAAGCAGAGAGATTTGGAAGTCCTAGTGTAGGATTCCCTTAAGGTTAACTTGCAAGTCGAGTCGGTGGGAAGGAAGCCAAATTGAACGTTTGCATTCATTTCAAGAGGACTGGAATACAAAAGCAAGAATGTATTGCTGACGTTTTTTAAGGCACTGGTCAGACCACACTTGGGGTCCCTGATCTACAAAAAATTTTCTGGTATTGGAGAGGGTCCAGAGGAGGTTTACGAGAATGATCCCAGGAATTAAAGAGATAACAGATGAGAAGTATTTGATGGCTCTGGGCCTGGCCTGCACTCCCTGGAGTTTCAGAGAATGAGGGGGGATCTCATTACAACCTATCGAAAGTTGAAAGGTCTGGATGTGCAGTGGATGTTTCCTCTAGTGGAGGAGTCTAGGACCAGAGGGCACAGCCTCAGAATGGAGGAATGTCCATTTAAAACAGAGATTTGGAAAAATTTCTTCAGCCAGAGGTTGCTGAATCTGTGGAATTCATTGCCACAGACAGTTGTGCAGGCCATCATTAGGTATATTTGAGTCGGAAGTTGATAGATTTCTGGATCAATCAGGGCATCAAAGATTACAGGGAGATGCCATGGTGGAATGGTTGAGCATACTTGATGGGCCAAATGGCCTAATTCAGCTCCTATGTCTTATGGTCTTAAATCAAGGCATATTTGCTACTTTCCAGTCGCTGGCCCCTCACCTGTCCAATTTTGCAGCCAGTTCTCCTGCAAAGGGATACCTATCCTCGACTCAAAGTTATACAGCTTGGAAACAGACCCTTCAGCCCAAAATTCCTCCCTGAGCTTGATCCATCTACCAGCTTTTTGCCCAGTTTCCCCTGAATGTTTCCTACCCAAGTACCCATCCAAGTGGCATTAAAGTGCTGTGGTATAGTGAGGTGCCGGAAAAGTGCCAGGTCATGAAGGATCCGACCAACCCTGCTGACGAACTCCCATCAGTGAGGACTCTATGTGGCATCCATGCCAGGACCACCAGACTCAGAAACAGGTAATTTCCCCAAGCAGTAAAGCTGATCAACACCTCCACGCACTAACCCACCCCTAACCACCACCTCTTTATCATTTCCTGTCTGAGTCACCTTTGTAGAGACACTCCTGTTCCTAGCGTCACTTTATGGACACATGATCAATATATGTATGTAAACTATCTTATGTATTTATATTTATTCGTGTTTTAATTATTGTGTTCTTCATCGAATTGTGTTTTTTTGTGATGCATCGGATGAGGAGTAACAATTGATTTGTTCCCTTTACACTTATGTACTGGAAATGACATTTTAAATTCTTGACTCTTGAACCTCTTGTCAGCAGCTCGTTCCAGATACCCACCATCTTCTATGTGGGAAACTTATCCCTCAGGTCCCCTTTAAATCTTTTCCCTTTCACCTTGAACCTGTGCTCTCTGATCTCAGATTCCCCTACACTGGAGAAAAGACTGTGACCACCCACCTTAGATAAGCCCCTCATAATTTTTTAAAGATTCATCAGGTCACCCATCAGTTTCCAGAATTCCAGGGGAAACTGTCTCAGTTTATCCAGCCTCTTCTTCTAACCCAGCCCCCACAATGACACAGTTACACCTTGTGAGTCTGTTTTGCTCCCTCTCTAACTGATCATATTTGTTCTGTAGCAAGGAGACTGGACTGTGCACAATACTCTGAATATGGTCTCCAGAAGTGACTGGCATATTGTGGACAACACTCCCACCTGGTGGATCTCTGCTGGAATGATAGCTTCCTAGCAGACAACACTCCCACCTGGTGGTGTGCTGCTGCAATGACAGGTCCCTTTGGCTCACACTCGCACCTGGTCTGATTCTGATACAATGACAGGCCCCCATGTGGACAATGCTCAGGGACAAACGCATTCTGCTGAATTGAGGCAGAGCAGCAGCGAGGTCATAGATCCTATTCAGATTACAGAAGAAAAGGTGTTTGCTGTCTTGAAGCAGATCAGGGAAGATAAATCCCCAGGATCAAAGTGTTCTCTTGGATGTTGTGGGGGGCTTGTGCAGAAATTGCTTCATCCTCAGCAGAGATGCTGTACTTAAAAAATCCTTACCAATAGGTGAGTTGCCAGAGGATTGAAGCACAACTAAGAAAAGCTCTGAGAATAACAGAGGAAATTTTAGGCTGGTAGGCCAGACATCAATAGTGGGTAAGTTGGACCATGAGACCATTAGACATAGGAGCAGAAATAGGCCAAATGGCCCATCGAGCCTTGCTCCACCATTCCATCATGGTTGATATATTATTCCTCTCAATCCCATTCTCCTGCCCTCTGGGATCATTCTCGTAAACCTCCTCTAGACCCTCTCCAATGCCAGCACATCATTCTTAGATAAGGGGCCTAAAACTGTTCACAATACAAGTGTGCTCTGAAATATACCCAATAACATGGCCTGCACAGCCATCTGTGATAAGGAGTTCCAAAGATTCAGCACCCCCTAGCTGAAGAATTGTTTTTCTCATCTTGATTCTAAATGAATAACCCTCTTTTCTGAGGCTAGTCTTCTTAAAATGATTGCTAACATTGCATTTGTCTTCATTACCACCAACTCAACCAGCAAGTTAACTTTCAGGGAATTATGCATGAGGTCTCCCAATTTCTTTTGCACCATTGATTTTTGAATTTTCTCCCTGTTTTGAAAATATGTTATTGGAAAATATTCTAATAGCCTAGCTATACATGTATTGGGATAGACCAGAACTGATTGGGGATTGTCAACAGGACTTTGTGTGTGTTTGGTCATGTCCAACCAATCTTATTGATGTTTTTAAGGAAGCTAGCAGGAAAGTTGATGAAGGCAAGGCAGTGGATATTGTCTACATGGTCTTTAGCAAGGTCTTTGATGAGGTCCCGCATGGGAGGTTGGTCAAGAAGGTTCAGTCGCTTGGTATTCAGGATGATGTAGTAAATTGGATTAGACATTGGCTTTCTGGGAGAAGCCAAAGAGTGGTCGTAGATGATTACCTGTCTGACTCGAGGCCTGTGACTGGTGTTGTGCCGCAGGGATCGGCTGATTGTTGTTATCGGTATCAACAACCTGGATGAGAGTGTGGTAAACTGAATCAGCATATTTGTGGATGACACCAAGATTGGGGGTGTAGTGGACAGTGAGGAAGGCTATCAAAGTTTGCAGCGGGATCTGGACCACCTGGAAAATGGGCTAAAAATTATCATACAGAAGTTAATGCAGACAAGCGTGAGTTGTTGCAGTTTTGGAGGACAAACCAGGGTAAGAGTCACACGGTGAATGATAGGGCACTGAGGAGTGCAGCAGAACAGAGGGATCTGGGAATACAGTTCCTAGTTCCTTGAAAGTGCCGTCACAACTAAAGAAAGCTTTTGGCGCATTGGCCTTCATAAATCAAAATATTGAGTACAAGACTTGGACTGTTTTTGCTGAAGTTGTATGAGATATTGGTGAGACCTAATTTGGAGGACTTTATGCAATTTTGGTCACCTAACCTAACAACAGGAAGGATGTCATAATTTTCATAAGGATGTTGCCAGTACTTGAGGACCTGATTTATAGGGAAAGGTTGAGTATATTTGGATTTTATTCCCTCGAGTGGAGAAGAATGAGGAGAGATGGGACACCACAGCAGCAAAGTGGATGGTGGACATTATTATTACAGCTCGGGCTGTCAGGGTTCGGATTTAAATTCCGGCACAGTCAGTAAGGAGTTTGTACGTCCTCCCCGTGGAATGTGTGGATTTCTTCTGGGTGCTACAGTTTCCTCTCACAGTCCAACGATCTACTAGTTGGTAGTTTAATTGATCATTGCAAGTTGCCCCGTGATTAGTCTTGGGTTAAATCGGGTGTTGCTGGTGGTGCAGCTCAAAGGGCTGGAAGGTCCTGTAATGATCTTTGCCCCACTGACCGCCCGTTGCCTAGGGTGAATAGCGGTCGACCCCGCCAAACAGTGCAATTACTTTGGTATGGATAAGGTGTGAGTCGCCCAATGATCAGCCACAACACAAATATGAAATAATATACAAAGTGCGAGTAAAGAATTATACTTCATAGCAAATTTTTGGCGATGGGTCAGTAGAAACAACTACAAGAAAAGGTGCCACATAAGTAACTTATCAGTCTTGTGCACATAATATTTTAATACGTTGGAGCTCACGCCTCCGATTCCATCCACAACGTCCTTCCGAGACTCCGGCCACCCTCCGAACCCCCGAGGTCCGGTGTCCGCTGTCCTGGAACCGCTGTCCGTTCCTCACACGTCCGTCCTCTCTGCTCGCCTCCCGAAAAAGCCCGCGCTCCTCAACTCAGCACACATATGCAAAATAACAGAACATGACTTCCATTGGCTAACAAATGAATACAATTTCCATTATCACACTGTATCACCCAAACATTGCAGTTACAGAGAACCCCTTGCTTAGCAGTTAACATTACGAGAAGCCATTTTAATATAACACTTCAGAGAAGCCATTTTGGTAATAAGCAATCAACAGTTAACACTCCATCTAGTATACAGAGAGCCCTACAGGCCTATTCTGTGCTGTATTTCTAAATAAAATCAAATAAAATGAAAATTTGATAGAGGTCTCCAAGATTATGAGGAATATAGAAAGGGTTAAGGTTCGGAGCAGAATTAGGCAATTCAGCCCATCGAGTCTGCTTCACCATTCCATCATGGCTGATCCTGGATCTCACTTAACCCCAAGCACCTGCCTTCTCGCCATATCCTTTGGTGCCCTGACCGATCAGGAAACAGTCAACTTCCACCTTAAATATACCCATGGACTTGGCCTCCACGGCAGTTTATGCTAAAGCATTCCATAGATTCACTACTGTCTGGCGAAAAGAAATTCCTCCTTACCTCTGTTCCAAAAGGTCACCCTTCAATGTTGAGGCTGTGCCCTCTAGTTCTGGATACACCCACCAAAGGAAACATCCTCTCCACATTCACCCAATCTTGTCCTTTCAATGAAACCCCCTGCATTCTTCTAAATTCCAACCAGTACAGGCCCAAAGCTGCCAAACACTCCTCATATGTTAACCCTTTCATTCCCAGAATCATCCTCAGGCACCTTTTCTCTTCATTTTAGCAATGGATTGGCTTATGAGGGAAACAATCACAGAAAAGAAAGGGGGTATTCAATGGACACTTACCTCAATACTTGAAGACCTAGTTTTTGCTGAAGATATCAGTCTGCTAGCGAGTCATCATTGTGACATGCAGGAGAAATCAGACAGACTTACATCATATGCATCGCAACTTGGGATGAACATTCAAGTGAGAAAAACAAAGATCATGAAGATGAACGCTTCCAACCTCCAACCAGTAATCATCAATAATCAGCAAGTGGAAGAGGAAGATGAGTTCACATACCTTGGGAGTAAAGTCAGCACTGATAGAGATAGTGGTAAGGACGTATTAACAAGACTACCTAAAGCAAATCAAGCTTTTGGCAGCCTCAGTGCAGTTTGGAAATCCACACAACTCAAACTTAACACCAAAATCAGAATTTTTAAAAGCAATGTCCTAAGCGCGCTACTTTATGGAAGTGAATGTCGGAAGATGACGAAAGACATCTGCAAGAAACTTGACACATTCCAGACAAAATGTCTACGACGTATCAAGAAGATCTTCTGGCCTGAGGAAATCAGAAACCAAGGCTTGCTTACATCTTGCAATATGGAATCAATCTCAGTTTGTGTGAAACGAAGACGATGGAGATGGCTGGGCCATGTAATGAGAATGCCAAATGATCAACCAGCAAAAGTAGCACTAAGGTGGACCCCACAGGGAAAGCGAAGTAGGGGCAGGCCCAAGATGACGTGGTGAAGATCTGTGGAAGCAGAACTGAAAGAAGTAGGCATGAACTGGGTAACGGCAAGCAGCAGAGCGAAAGACCGGCAGAAATGGAAGACCCTTGTGGAGGCCTCGTGTGCCACCTTGGCACTAAGGGTTCAGACGACAATGATTGTTCCTTTTACCAAAAGGGATTATCATACATTTCCCAACACTGTATTTCATCTGCCACTTTCTTACCCAATCTTCAATTTGTCACAGTCCTGTTGCAATCACATTGCTTCCTCAGCACTACCTACTCCCCCACCTATCTTCGTATCATCCACAAACTTTGCCACAAAGCCATCAATTTTATTATCCAAATCATTGACAAGCAATGTGTAAAGTCACGGTCCTGATACTGACCCCTGAGAAACACCACTGGTCACTGGCAGCCAACCAGAAAAGGTCCCTTTTATTCCGATATGGACATGAATTCTGACTGCTCACCCTCCCTTTGCAGCATATTGTGGACACATTCATGAACATCCTGGACACCGGCACCTGGGAGGTAAACTACCATCTGTGTTTCCTCTTTCCGTCCACAGCATCGCCTGTCTGTACCCCTGACTATAGAGTCTCCTATTACTGCTGCCAAGCTCTTCAGTTCCTTTTCTGAGCCACAGGGCCAGACTCAGTGCCAACAGTACTCAAAATGGAGTACTTATTGTTGAGAGGGATGGCCACAGGGGTGCTCTCCACTGTCTGACATTCTCCCTTCCCTCTCCTGACAGTCACCTGTTTACCTTTCTCCTGTAGCCTTGGGGTGACTACCTTCCTGTAGCTCCTGTCTATCACTGTTTCACTTTCCCTAAGCCAAAGTTCATCAAGCTGCAGCTCCAGTTCCCTCACGTGGTCTCGAAGGCGGTGCATCTCAATGCACCTGGTGGAGATGTGGCCATCAGGGAGGCTGGAAGTCTCCTGGAAATCCCACATCTCAAGGCTATTGTGACACCAGTGGGACACATCACAGCAGGATTTAAATTCTGGTCAGTTGGAGACCAGAGACAGAACAATCACTTCGAGCGTGACTGGAGGATTGTTTGCTGGTCTGGAGGCTGGTGTAGACACGATGTGTGAAAATGACTCATTGTGGGCTCCAGATTTCACCGATACTCCGACAATGATGTTGAGATTTTCCAGGTCCTCAAGTGCCAAATCTGGTTCTTGGATCTTCCTGCTTATCGGTGTTCCCAATGGAGTAGCACTGATTGGGTCAGGACCTGGTCAATTTGAAACATCAGCTAGCAGACCAACAATGGGCTGAACAGTCTGATCTTGCAGTCGGAAATTGTTCCCTCATTGGGATTTATTCATAGCCTCAAATTCCTCTCATGGACTGCATTTTCCATGTGAAGAGGAAGGAGGAAACCTGGACCAGATGAAGAGACTGCCTGAGAGAGAAAACTCCAGCAACAGTGAGACAATGTGCTAATTCCTTCCAATCCTACAAGAGGCAAGGTTTAGAATGATTGTCTTCAGAAGGGGTGATAGATTAGTTGTTGAGATTTTGGGGGTCAACTCTGGGTAACTAGATGTAATTACTGCTTGGGGCCCACTGTATTTAGTGATCCTGGGACTTTGTTAAGGGTCTGCTTCCTGGGTGATGTCAACAAAGGCCCTTCAATTATGTCATATGCATCCCTTGAGCATGTCTGAAGATGGTGTCCGATGTCCAAATACAGACCGGGAAATGTGTTGTCCTTAATACTCAGGGTTCCTTTACCTTAAGCTTCCTAATCAAATCTGGTTGATTACTCTACAGCCAATCCAGAATTGTTTTGCCCCCAGTGGGCTCAAACACAAACTGCTTTAAAAAGCCTTCCCATAGGCATTCTACAAATTCCCTCTCTTGAGGTCCAGCACCAACCTGATTTTCCATGTTGACCTGCATGTTGAAATCCTGAGGGGGACCAATATCCTTGTTGGCAAGTTTGCCAGAGCTGTTGTGGACGGTTTCAACTAATTTGGCATGGAGATAGGAACTGGAGTGATAGGGCTGGGGGTGGGACAGTTGGTATACAGCTCGATGCAGTGTGTAGTGAGACTGTGAGGAAAGACAGGCAGATGATAGGGCAAAATTGCAGTTAGTGGGTTCGGTTAAAGTGTACCAGGGGTACAAAATTGAAAAGGATGATGAATACAGGATTAAAAGTGTGATATTTCAATGCACGCAGTATACGGAATAAGGTAGATGATCTTATAGCACCGATAGAGATTGGTAGGTATGACATTGTGGGTATCATGGAGTCATGGCTGAAAGAAGATCCCAGTTGGGGGGTTAACAATCAAGGATACATATTGTCTCAAAAGGACAGGCCGATAGGCAGAGGGGTAGGGGAGGCTCTGTTGGTAAAAAACTGAAATCAAAGCCTGAGAGAGAAGTGACATAGGAATGGAAAATGTTGAATCCTTGTGAGTAGAGTTAAGACCTGCAAGGTAAAAAGACTCTGTTGGGAGTTATGTACAGGCTGCCAAACAGTAGACAGGATGTGGGATAGAAATTTCAACAGGTAATAGAAAAGGCATGTAATAAGGACAATATTACGATAGCGATGGCATATTTCAAAATGCAGGTAGATTGGGAAAACCAAGTTGGTGCTGGATCCCAAGAAAGGGAATTTGTAGAAAACCTATGAGATGGCTTTTTAGAGCATCTTCTGGTTGAGCTCACTAGGAGAAAAGCAATTCTGGATTGGGTGTTGTATAATGATCCAGATTTGGTTAGGGGGCATAAGGTAAAGGAACCCTTCGGAGCTAATCATCATAATATGATAGAATTCACCGTGGAGTTTGAGAAGGAGAAGATAAAGTCAGATGCATTAGTATTAGAGTGGAGTAAAGGAAATTACAGAGGCATGAGAGAGGAGCTGGCTAAAGTTGACTGGGAGGGGAGGCTGAGTGGTTGTCGACAGGGCCTATGGAGAGGTCATTACAGCCAAGGTGAAAGGACACAGGAAACTGGGTGACAGTCAGGAGGGTGAACGACCGATGCAGAATACCCCTGTGGCCACCCCTCTCAACAACAACTAATTCACTTTGGACACTGTTGGAGGGATGTCCCAGCAGAAGAATGTTACAGCAGTCAGGTCCCTAGCACTGAGTCTGGCTCTGTGGCTCAGAAGGAAAGAGTGGACAACAGGTGAGCTGTGGTTAGAGAGGGTTCATTAGTCAGGGGAACAGAAAGGAGAATCTATCGATGACAGCGAGATTCCAGGTTGGTATGTTCCCTCCCAGATTCCAAGGCATCTGACATCGAGGCCTCAGCATTCGTAAGTGGGAGGGTGAGCAGCCAGAGGTCGTGGTCCATATAGATACCAATGAGGGGGAGGGTGAACTCTCTGACCCCAGATAAGATGGGAAGAAAATGACCCTGAGACGAGAGACGTGGTTTCACACCAGCACCACGACTCAGTTGATCCATGGAGGAGAATGGTTGTGGCTATTGGGTTAGTACCAAGAAGTAGAAGGGACACAAATGTTATCCACATATTCCACGGGGAGGATGTACAAACTCCTTACAGACAGCGCTGGAGTTCAACTCCGAACTCTGACAGCCTGAGTAGTAATAACGTCGCACTAACCGCTGTGTTTCTGTGGTGCCCATCTCTCCTCATTCTTCTCCACTTGAGGAAATAAAGTCCTAATATATTCAGCCTTTCCCATTAATTCAGGTCCTCAAGTACTGGCAACATCCTTGCAAAATTTATCTTTCAATCTTATTGACATCTTTCCAGTTGCAAGGTGATCAGAACTGCACAAAATACTCCAAATTAGGTCTCACCAACAACTTTTTCAACTTCAACATAACATCCCAACTCCTGTACTCAGTGCTTTGATCCATCAAGGCCAATGTGCCAAAAGCTTTCTTCACGACCCTCTCTATCCATGATGCCACTTTCAAGGAATTATGGATCTGTATTCCTGGATCCCTCTGTTCTACCACACTCCTCAGTGTAAGTCCTACCCTGGTTTGTCCTCCCAACGTGCAACACCTTACACTGGTTTGCATTGCCCTCTATCTGATATTTTTAGCCCATTTTCCAGTCGGCCCAGATCCCGCTGTAAAATTCGATAGCCTTCCTCATTGGCTGTCGTAGACAGTTGATTTTAGATTTGCCACTATTGTGAGGCCCCTCCAGAAAGTATCTCTTCCCAGTCAGCCAGATCTGCCTCAGCTTTAGGCCTCCTAGACGGCAGTCAGGAGTTTCACCATTTAATTGATCATAAGAACGGTTTTGCTCTGGTCGTTTTCACTCTGGACCATGGGGAAAGACATGATGTACTGTCGTTTGTTTCTGTATATGAGAAGTCCCAGCTGAATGGTCCATGACACCTACCAAACTCTAACTGTGCTACTAGATCATCTGCCTCATTCTGTATACTTCATGGATTCAAACATAACACCTTCAGTCCTATATTCATCACCCTTTTAGATTTTGCCCCCACGTTACACTTCAACTCATCCCACTGACTGTGGTTTTGTCCTATCATCCCTCTGTCCTTCCTGTCAGTCTCACCACACAATGCACCTGCCTGTATATGAAATGCCCCATCCTCAGCCCTAGCACTCCAGTTGCCATCCCCCTGCCAAATTAGTTTAAATCCTCTTTGACAGCTCCAGCAAACCTGTCCAAAAGGATATTGGGCTCCCTTGGGTTCAGGTGTAACCTATCCTTTTATAAAGGTCACACATAAATCCCAATAACCCAGAAATCTGAACCTGCACTGCCATCCTATCCTGTCCTGACTCAGATGTGGCACTGAGAGTAATACAGAGATTGCTACCTTGGAGGTCCTGCTCTTCAGCCTCTTCCCTAACTCCTTGTCCTCACTGCACAGGACATCTTCCCCTTTTCTACCTGTGTCATTGTGCCAATGTGCACCACGTCCTGCAGTTTGGTTCTTACCAAAAGGTCATTGAGGCATCAGTTGTGTTCGGGCTGCTGTTGGGTGGGTGGGTGTCAGTTATGGATTGTGTTTGTAGTTGATACAAAGATGTTTAAGGACCTTTTCTGTTTCTTTTGGGATTGGACATTTGGGAAGGTTAACACTTGTTGTTTGAATATCAGCCTCTTTCCACATTGATTATATACAGACTGTACTGAAGTTGACAGATTCTGGATTAATCGTGGCATCAAAGGTTGCGGGGAGATGGCAAAAGAATGAGGTTAAGAAGGACAATAAATTAGCCATGTTGGAACGGCAGAGTCTACCTGATGGGCTGAATGGTTTAATTCTTTAATGTGTCTTATGGTCATTTGGTGTTAAATCAAGGCATATTTGCTACCCTCCAGTCTGCCGGCACCTCACCTGTCACTAATGATGAATCCAATATCTCAGCCAGTTCTCCTGCAAAAGGATACAGATCATAGACTCAGAGTTATTCAGCTTGGAAACAGGCTCTTCAGCCCAAAATGCCTCCCTGAGCTGGTACCATCTGCCAGCTTTTTGCCCTGAACGTTTCCTATCCAAGTACCTGTTCAAATGGTATTGAAATGCTGTATTTGTAGTTGTACCTGCAGCTACTACTTCCTCTACAATTGGGAGAGTTCAGAGCCTCTTCCCATCAGGAAAGCTAACCAACACCTCTACTTTCTGAGGAGGCTGAAGAGAGCTGGACTATGCACATCTGTACACACAACCTCCTGCAGGTGCACAGTAGAAAGCTTCCTAACATGCTCCATCCCTGATTGGAACAGAAACTGCACTGTGGTGTACTGGAGGGCTCTGTAATGGGTAGTCAAAACTGCCTATAGCATCACTGGCACCAGCCCTCCAGCTAAAAAGGATATATATACAGAAAGGTGCTGGAAAAGGGCCAGTAACATCATAAAGGATCCCACCCTGCTCACGGACTACTTGTCCCACTCCCATCAGGGAGGCTACGTAGCGTCCACACCAGGACCACCTGACTCTAAAACAGTTACTTTCCCCAAGCAGTGAGGCTGTTCAACACCTCCACCCACTACCTCACCTCTCCACACCCCCAACCACCACTACTTTATCACATCCTGTCAGTCACCCAATGTACAGACACTCCTGTGCCTAGCGTCACTTACAATCAATCTATGTATATAAGCTATATTTATTGTGTTTTTTATTATTGTGTTCTTAATCATTTTGTGTTTTATTCAGTGCTAATTCAGATGAAGAATAACAATTATTTTGTTCTCCTTTACACTGATGTACTGGAAATGACATTTAAAAATCTTGAATCTTGAATCTTTCATCAGCAGCTCAATCGATGTGCCCACCACCTTCTGTGTGGGAAACTTATCCCTTAGGTCCCCTTTAAATCTTTCCCCTCTCACCTTGAACCTGTGCCGTCTACTCTCAGACCCCCCCCCCACCTTGGAGAAAAGACTGGAAAGGACTGTTTAGGGCCCTGGATGGTAGGAGATGTCCTCCTTTTTAAAGAAAGGGGCTTCCCTTCCTCCACCATCAACACTGCCCTCAACCACATCTCTTCCATTTCACGCACGTCTGCTCTTACCCCATCCTCCTGCCACCCTACAAGAGATAGGGTTCCTCTTGTCCTCACCTACCACCCCACCAGCCTCTGCGTCTCCACATAATTCTCAGAAAATTTCACCACCTCCACTGGGATCCCACCACCAAGCACATCTTTCCCTCCTCCGCCACCACTTTCTGCTTTCCACTGGGATGACTCCCAACACCACTCCTTTGTCCATTCGTCCCTCCGCACTGATCTCCCTCCTGGCACTTATCCTTGCAAGTGGAACAAGTGCCTCACCTGCCCCGACACCTCTTCCCTCACTGCTATCCAGGGCCAGAAACAGTCCTTCCAGGTGAGGCGACACTTCAGCTGTGAGTCTGTTAGGGTTATATACTGTGTTTGGTGCTGTTGGTGTGGCCTCCTGTATATCGGTGAGACCCGACGTAGATTGGGAGACCACTTCGCTGAGCATCTTCCACTCCGTCTGCCAGGGCAAGCGGGATCTCCCAGTGACCACCCATTTTAATTCCACTTCCCATTCCCATTCCCATTCCCATTCCGATATGTCCATCCATGGCCTCCTCCACTGTCGTGATGAGGCCACATTTAGGTTGGAGGAACAACACCTTATATTCCGTTTGGGTAGCCTCCAACCTGATGGCATGAACATTGATTTCTCAAACTTCTGGTAATTTCCCCCACCTCCCCCTTCATTCACCATTTTCCATCCTCTTTTCCCTCTCTCACCTCATCTCCTTGCCCACACATTGCCTCCCTCTGGTGCTCCTTCCCCCTTTCACTTTCTTCCATGGCCTTCTGTCTCTTACACCGATCGACTTTCCAGCTCTTTACTTCCTTCCCTCCTCCAGATTTCACTCTTCCCTCCCCCACCCTTTAAACCTACTCCTTAGCTTTTCTCTCCAGTCCTGCTGAAGAGTTTCGGACTGAAATGTCGACTGTACTTTTTTCCAGAGATGCTGCCTCGCCTGCTGAGTTTCTCCAGCATTTTGTGTGTGTTGCACAGTTCACTCAATGTGCTGTCTGGCTGTGGACAACACTGCCACCTGGTGGTTCCCTGCAGCAATGACATGTTTTCTGTGGACAACACTCCCACCTGGTGGCTCCCTGCAGCAATGACATGTTCTCTGTGGACAACACTGCCACTTGGTCTGATTCTGACACAATGACAGATCCCCATGTCGACAACGCTGAGGGACAAACGCATTCTGCAGAATTGAAACAAAGCAGCACCAAGGTCATGAATGCTGTACAGATCACAGAGGAGGAGGTGTTTGCTGTCTTGAAGCAAATTAGGGAGGATAAATCCCAGGGCCTGACAAGGTGTTCTCTTGGACTTTGTTGGAGGCTCGTGCAGGGTCTCCAGCAGAGATACTGTATTTAAAATATCCTTAGCAACGGGTGAGGTGTCAGAGGATTGAATGTTGTTTTGTTGTTTAAGAAAGCTCTAAGAATAACCTGGGAAATTTTAGGCTGTGGGCCTGACATCAGCAGTGGGTAAGACACAGGAGCTAAAATAGGCGATTCGGCCCATTGAGTCTTGCTCCACCATTCCATCATGGTTGATTTATTATTTCTCTCAACCCCATTCTTCTGTCTTCTGTGATCATTCTTGTGAACCTCCTCTAGACCCTCTCCAATGCCAGCACATCTTTCTTAGATAAGGAGACTACAAGCAATAAATAAGGGCCCAATCCACATGGTCAATTCTAGCCAATGGCTGTGATTGCCACCCAGGCACTGAGGCAAACAGAGTCACAGGGGTTCCCTCGGTTGTTGCACCCATTGGTACAGAGTGAGAGCGGCAGGTTAAGGACACTTGACAACCAGTTGCTGACCTCCCAGCCCATTTGGCCGGGTAAGCTCCAGTACATCATCCAGCTCCAGCTCCAACTCCTTAACTCTGAGTGTTGGAAGCTGCTTCCCACATCCCACAAGAGGAGCATCCAACTCTCCTGCCTGGTATCCCTACTGTTTTAACTATACAATAATAATGAAACGTTCTGTTGGTGTTTTAAAAGTTTCCCAATCCACTAACTTCCCACCAACTTTTGCTATAAGATATGCCCTCTCTTTAGCTTTTATGCTGTCATTGACTTCCCTTGTCAGCCACAGTTTCTTCTTCCTTCCTTTAGAATATTTCTTCACCTTTGAGATGTACAGTACCTATACGATGTTTTCCATATTGCTCCCAGAAATTCCAGCCATTGCTTTTCTGCAATCATCTCGGCCAGTATCCCCCTCCAATCAACTTTGGCCAGCTTCTCTCTCATGCCTCTGTAATTCCCTTTATTCCACTATAATACTGATATATCTAACTTTAGATTCTCCCTCTCAAACTGCAGGGTGAATTCTAACACGTTATGATCACTGCTTCCTTGGGGTTCCTTTACATTAAGCTCCCTAATCAAAACTGGTTCATCACACAAAAACAGTCCAAAATAGCTGATTCCCTAGTGGGTCAACCGCAGCTGCACTAAAAAGCCATCTTGTAGGCATTCTACAAATTCTCTCTGTTGCAATCCAGCACCAACCTGATTTTCCCAACCTACGTGCATATTGAAATCTCCCCATGATGATTGTAACATTGCCTTCTTCATATGCCTTTTCTATCCCCCATTGTAATTTATATCCCACATCCTGGCTACTGTCCAGAGGTCTGTATAAAATTCCCTTACAGTTCCTTAATTCTGCCTGCAAGTTTATACATCTTCCGTTCCTATTTCACCTCTTTGAGGATTTCATTTCATTTTTTACCAGCAGAGCCATCCCACCCCCTTTGCCTGCCTGTCCTTTCACTATGATGTGTATCCTTGGATATTAAGCTCTGAGCTACGATCTTCCTTCAGCCAACAAAGTCATACATGCCGATATCTGACTGTGCTACAAGATCATCTACCTTCTTCTGTATACCGAATGCATTCAAACATACCACCTTCAGCCCTGCATTCATTACCCTTTTTGATTTTGTCCCGATGTTACACTTCAATGAGTACTTTGTTTCATTTCATTTTTAAATCTTTTTATCAATATATAATCTTCTACAGCTATAAAATACAGAAATTCAACAAATTAGTATGTATATAATTAATAAAGCTGAAGGAAAAAAAAACTTATATATGCTGATTACTGCCTATATATGGGATTACTGCCTGTGCCATGCGACAGTGAGAGTAGGAATGCGATGAGGTGGAGGATAAATGTGTGGCTGAGGGATTGGAGCAGGAGGCAGGGATTCAAGTTTTTGGATCATTGGGACCTCTTTTGGTGCAGGCGTGACCTGTACAAAAATGACAGGTTACACTTGAATCCTAGGGGGACCAATATCCTGGCGGGGAGATTTGCGAGGGCTACTGAGGTGACTTTAAACTAGAATGGTTGGGGGGTGGGAATCAAATTAAAGAGGCTAGGTGAGAGGAGGTTAGTTCACAACAGGGGGATGGGAACCAGTGCAGAGAGACAGAGGGGTGTAAAGTGAGGGTAGAAGCAAAAAGTAGTAAGGTGAAAAGTAAAAGTGGCAGGCCGGCAAATCCAGGGCAAGCATCAAAAAGGGCCACTTTTCAACATAATTGTGTAAGGGCTAAGAGAGTTGTAAAAGCGCGCCTGAAGGCTTTGTGTGTCAATGCAAGGAGCATTCGTAACAAGGTGGATGAATTAAAAGTGCAGATTGTTATTAATGAATATGATATAGTTGGGATCACAGAGACAAGGCTCCAGGGTGACCAAGGATAGGAGCTCAACATTCAGGGGTATTCAATATTCAGGAGGGATAGACATGAAAGAAAAGGAGGTGGGGTGGTGTTGCTGGTTAGAGAGGAGATTAACGCAATAGAAAGGAAGGACATTAGCTGGGACGATGTGGAATCGATATGGGTAGAGCTGCATAACACTAAGGGGCAGAAAATGCTGGTGGGAGTTGTGTACAGGCCACCTAACAGTAGTAGCGAGGTCGGAGATGGTATTAAACAGGAATTAGAAATGTGTGCAATAAAGGAACAGCAGTTATAATGGGTGACTTCAATCTACATGTAGATTGGGTGAACCAAATTGGTAAAGGTGCTGAGGAAGAGGATTTCTTGGAATGTATGCGGGATGGTTTTTTGAACCAACATGTCGAGGAACCAACTAGAGAGCAGGCTATTCTAGACTGGGTATTGAGCAATGAGGAAGGGTTAATTAGCAATCTTGTCGTGAGAGGCCCCTTGGGTAAGAGTGACCATAATATGGTGGAATTCTTCATTAAGATGGAGAGTGACATAGTTAATTCAGAAACAAAGGTTCTGAACTTAAAGAAGGGTAACTTTGAAGGTATGAGACGTGAATTAGCTAAGACAGACTGGCAAATGACACTTAAAGGGTTGACGGCGGATATGCAATGGCAAGCATTTAAAGATCGCATGGATGAACTACAACAATTGTTTATCCCAGTTTGGCAAAAGAATAAATCAAGGAAGGTAGTGCAGCCGTGGCTGACAAGGGAAATTAGGGATAGTATCAATTCCAAAGAAGAAGCATACAAATTAGCCAGAAAAAGTGGCTCACCTGAGGACTGGGAGAAATTCAGAGTTCAGCAGAGGAGGACAAAGGGCTTAATTAGGAAAGGGAAAAAAGATTATGAGAGAAAACTGGCAGGGAACATGAAAACTGGCAGGGAACATAAAAACTGACTGTAAAAGCTTTTATAGATATGTGAAGAGAAAAAGACTGGTAAAGACAAATGTAGGTCCCCTACAGACAGAAACAGGTGAATTGATTATGGGGAGCAAGGACATGGCAGACCAATTGAATAATTACTTTGGTTCTGTCTTCACTAAGGAGGACATAAATAATCTTCCGGAAATAGTAGGGGACAGAGGGTCCAGTGAGATGAAGGAACTGAGGGAAATACATGTCAGTAGGGAAGTGGTGTTAGGTAAATTGAAGGGATTAAAGGCAGATAAATCCCCAGGGCCAGATGGTCTGCATCCCAGAGTGCTTAAGGAAGTAGCCCAAGAAATAGTGGATGCATTAGTGATAATTTTTCAAAACTCTTTAGATTCTGCACTAGTTCCTGAGGATTGGGGGGTGGCTAATGTAACCCCACTTTTTAAAAAAGGAGGGAGAGAGAAACCAGGGAATTATAGACCGGTTAGCCTAACATCGGTGGTGAGGAAACTGCTGGAGTCAGTTATCAAAGATGTGATAACAGCACATTTGGAAAGCGGTGAAATGATCGTACAAAGTCAGCATGGATTTGTGAAAGGAAAATCATGTCTGACGAATCTCATAGAATTTTTTGAGGATGTAACTAGTAGAGTGGATAGGGGAGAACCAGTGGATGTGGTATATTTGGATTTTCAAAAGGCTTTTGACAAGGTCCCACACAGGAGATTAGTGTGCAAACTTAAAGCACACGGTATTGGGGGTAAGGTATTGATGTGGGTGGAGAGTTGGTTAGCAGACAGGAAACAAAGAGTGGGAATAAACGGGACCTTTTCAGAATGGCAGGCAGTGACTAGTGGGGTACCGCAGGGCTCAGTGCTGGGACCCCAGTTGTTTACAATATATATTAATGACTTGGATGAGGGAATTAAATGCAGCATCTCCAAGTCTGCGGATGACACGAAGCTGGGTGGCAGTGTTAGCTGTGAGGAGGATGCTAAGAGGATGCAGGGTGACTTGGATAGGTTAGGTGAGTGGGCAAATTCATGGCAGATGCAATTTAATGTGGATAAATGTGAAGTTATCCACTTTGGTGGCAAAAACAGGAAAACAGATTATTATCTGAATGGTGGCTGATTAGGAAAAGGGGAGGTGCAACGAGGCCTGGGTGTCATTATACACCAGTCATTGAAAGTGGGCATGCAGGTACAGCAGGCGGTGAAAAAGGCGAATGGTATGCTGGCATTTATAGCAAGAGGATTCAAGTACAGGAGCAAGGAGGTATGACTGCAGTTGTACAAGGCCTTGGTGAGACCATACCTGGAGTATTGTGTGCAGTTTTGGTCCCCTAATCTGAGGAAAGATATCCTTGCCATAGAGGGAGTACAAAGAAGGTTCACCAGATTGATTCCTGGGATGGCAGGACTTTCATATGATGAAAGACTGGATGAACTAGGCTTATACTCATTGGAATTTAGAAGATTGAGGGGGGATCTGATTGAAACGTATAAAATCCTAAAGGGATTGGACAGGCTAGATGCAGGAAGATTGTTCCTGATGTTGGGGAAGTCCAGAACGAGGGGTCACAGTTTGAGGATAAAGGGGAAGCCTTTTAGGACTGAGATTAGGAAAAACTTCTTCACACAGAGAGTGGTGAATCTGTGGAATTCTCTGCCACAGGAAACAGTTGAGGCCAGTTCATTGGCTATATTTAAGAGGGAGTTAGATATGGCCCTTGTAGCTAAAGGGATCAGGGGGTATGGAGGGAAGGCTGGTACAGGGTTCTGAGTTGGATGATCAGCCATGATCATACTGAATGGCGGTGCAGGCTCGAAGGGCCGAATGGCCTACTCCTGCATCTATTTCTATGTTTCTATGTTTCTAATGAACAAAAACATTTTATAAAAGGAAAAGAAGGAAAAAAGAGAACCCCGCTAACTAAAAGAAAACCCACTAACTATAAAACAAAAAAAAGCAAAAAAACCCATTAGGAACCAACTCCCGGAGCAACACGTCTTACAATCATTTATATATATAAAAGAAGAAAAAGAAAGCAACAACCACCAAATCATATTTATACAACATAAAATAGGAAGGAAACCATGTAAATTGATTCAAATTAAATGATAATATTTAGCAAAAGAGCCCCACCTTCACTCAAAATCAAATCGGGGATCAAAAGTTCTAATTTTTTCCAAACTAAGACATAACATTACTTGGGAAAACCATTGAGTTAGTGTAGGAGCAGAGGTATCTTTCTACTTCAATAAAATAGCTCTTCTTGCCAACAATGTAACGAATGCAATTACATGTTGGTTTGAAAATGAAATACCCTGAATGTGATGCGGAACTATTCCAAATAGAACAGTCAATGCATTAGGTTGCAAATTAATTTTCAAAGCTTTAGAGATTGTAGAAAATAAAGATTTCCAAAGAGATTTCAATAAGGGACGTGACCAGAACATATCTGACAAAGTAGCTACTTCATTTTTGCACCTATCACAATAATTATCTATATTAGGAAATATTTTGGATAGCCCCTCCTTTGTTAAATAGTAACAGTGAACAATTTTAAACTTAATTAATCAATGATTGGCACATATCGAAGAAGAATTAACCAGTTTCAGAACTCGCGACCAATCTTCATTAACAAAAGTCATATTAAGTTCTCTCTCCCAATCTTATTTAATCTTTAGTGAGAGGTTATCTTTTTGTAGTAAAAATAAATTATAAATTCTACCAACGGAGCCTTGCACTAAGGGATTCATATTCAAAATGGTATCCAACAAATCAGATCCTTGCATATATGGAAATATAGAAACATATTTTTGTAAAAAATGTCTAACCTGTAAATATTGCAAGAAATGTGTGTGTGTGAGAGAATATTTATCATTAAAAGACAACAATCGACCATCACTAAATAAATCTGCAAAAGAACAAATCCCCTTATTTCTCCATAAAAGAAAGATGGGATCAGTAATTGAAGGTTTAAATAGCAAATTTCGAAATACAGGACTAGACAATTTAAATTGTTTAAAATTAAAAGAGTTGCGAAACTGAAACCAAATCTGTAAGGACTGTTTAATAACAGGGTAGAAATTTAAATTAGAAATTTTAGCAAGTTGTAAAGGTAATGGAGTTCCTAATAGTGAAGTTAAATAAAATTGATTAATAGCTTTAAATTCCAAATCAATCCAAGCTGGTGTTCGGTTCTTATGGAGCCAATATAACCAAAAACATAATTGTCAACTCTTAACAGCCCAATAATACAATCTTAGATTAGGTAACGTGAGTCCACCATCTTTTTTAGATTTTTGTAAATGAAACTTATTAATTCTTGGTTTTTATTATTCCAAATAAAGGATGAAATAGTAGAATCAATTTGATCAAAAACATTTTTGGTTAGAAAGATAGGTATATTTTGAAAAATATATAAAAATCTAGGTAAAATCATCATTTTCACAGCATGAATACAACCTATTAAAGAAAGTGTAAGAGGATTCCATCCAGATAATAATTGTTTCATAGAGTCCAATAAAGGAACTACATTAGCTTTATAAAGATCCTTATATATTTTTTGTAATGATAATACCCAAATATTTAAAAGAATTCACAATTCTAAATGGAATATCCTTATATATAAAAATGGGAACATTTAAAGGGAACAATTCACTTTTATTTAAATTAAGTTTATATCCTGAAAATTTTCCAAAATCATTTAATAATTCCAAAAGATTAGGAATAGATTCTTCAGGATTCAAGATATTAACCATAAGATCATCTGCATAAAGAGAAATCTTATGTATGGTCCCATTTATAGAGATACCATGAATATTTTTAGCTTCACGGATTGTTATAACCAAAGGCTCCAGTGCGAGATTAAATAATAAAGGTCTTAATGGACATCCTTGTTGAGTACCTCGTGAAAGTAAAAAAAAGGGAGACCTAAGATTATTAGTAATAAACGTAGTGATAGGGTTCTTATAGATCATTTGAATCCACTTATTAAAATTATTACCAAAGCCAAATCTCTCTAATACATTAAACACATAAGTCCATTCAACTCTATCAAATGCCTTTTCTGCATCCAGAGAAATAACACATTGGGGTGTTTTGGATAATGGTGAATAAATAATATTCATCAATCTCCGAACTTTAGAAAAAGTGTAACGGCCTCCAATGAAGCCTGTTTGATCCACAGAGATAATTTTAGATAAAATGTTTTCCAAACGGTTAGCCATTACTTGGAAAGAATTTTAGCATCCACATTTAGTAGCAAAATAGGTCTATAAGATGAGCATTCAGTAGGATCTTTGTCTTTCTTAAGGATTAAAGAAACAGAAGCTTCATAAAAAGAAGAGGGTAAATTACCTTTCTCAAAAGATTCATGAAATATTTCCAAGAGGTATGGAGAAAGTAATTTTTCAAATTTTTTGTAAAATCCTACCGAATAACCATCAAGTCCAGGAGCTTTACCTGATTGCATTGACCATACAGCTTTCTGAATTTCATGCTCAACAATTGGAGCATCGAGGGTCTGTTGATCTTCAGCAGTAATTTGAGGAAATTTAATCTTATATAAAAAAGCTTTCATTTTAGAGGAATTTGCTGGAAACTGAAATTTATAAAGATCAGAATAAAAATTCTGAAAGATATTATTAATATCTTCATAATTACTTACTATGTCTCCATTATCTTTACGAATCTTTAAAATTTGTCTTTTAGCTTTGGCAGCCCTTAACTGGGAAGTTAATAGCCTATTATTTTTATCCCCAAAAATATAAAACTGACTTTTTAATTTAAGCAAATATCCTTCAATGGGATAAGTTAATAATAAATTATATTGTGATTGTAGTTCCACTCTTACTTTAAACAATTCAACCTTTGGAAGGATTGTGTTGATATTATCTAATTCTTTGTTTGTTAATCTAATTTGTTTAGCAATTTTATCTAATTCTATTCTTGTCTGTTTCTTCAACTTAGCTAAATAAGAAATAATCTGACCACATAAATAAGCTTCTAACGTATCCCAAATTACTAACTTTGAGACATTTCCTGTATTATTAAAGAGAAAAAACTCTTTTATCTGAGTTTCAATAAACTCAACAAAATCTGAACTTTGTAACAAATGTTCTGGAAAACACCAAGGTGGTCTTGTAGAAATAACACCTTTCAAATCAAATATTCAATTTAAAGGAGCATGATCGGAAGTAGCAATTGCATCATATTCACATTTCTGAACATTAAGTAAAAGTCGAGGGTCAGCTATGAAATATTTGATTCTCGAATATTTATTATGAACATGTGAAAAAATGGAATATTCTCTATTAGTAGGATGGATATGTCTCCAGACTTCAATTAAACCATAAACAATTAAAAAAGAATTAATAAGTGATGCAGAATGATTAGGGAGTTGATGTCTAGATGATGATTTATCTAACAAGGGATTTAAGCAAATATTAAAATCTCCACCCATATATTCATTTAAATCAGGTAATAGAGCAAAAATATCTTTAAAAATGAAGGATCATCAGTATTTGGTCCATATATATTAACCAAAACCATTTTCTTATCGTAAAGTGTTCCTTTAACAATCAAAAATCTACCATTAATATCAGATATAATATCCTCCTGATTAAAGGGAATATTGGAATCAATAAAAATGGAAACACCCCTAATTTTACTTTGAGAGTTTGCGTGAATCTAAGGGTTCTTCCAAAATTTAAAAAAATCGATAGTTATCACATAACTTGACATGTGTCTCTTGTACAAAGATTATGTCAGGTTGGAATCGATTAATAATTTTAAATACTTTCTTACACTTAATAGGATGATTCCAACCACGGACATTCCAACTTAAAACATTTAACTGTTTAACTAAAATCATGAAACTTTATATCTAAAGAAAACAATTAAACACATGTCAGGATAAAGAAATTTTGAATGGCGGTGATAAACAACAATGATAACAATTTGCGTACGCTCCAGAGTTCCATAATGGGAATAAAAAATAGAAATAAAAAAATAAAAAATCCCACCCAACCTACAAAGCCCAGAGATAAGGCGATATTAATCGACGCAAGCCCCAAGAAATACACAGAAGCAATTCTGAACTCCACCTGCCAAAGTGAAAGGTGCAAATAAAAAAAAATCTGTCTCCCTCTCCCGGGTATACCACTCATTACAGTCGACGTACAGCCCATCACAATTAAATTAGAAAAAACAGTTAACAGAAACAGCCTTCAATTTAGAAAGTAACCTTCATAACATTAGATAAGAAAAAAAACACTTCCAAAACAAATTCTTGAAATATTTGCACAGAAGAGAAAACATCGCCATCTTTTAATTTTTTACATCTATCCTCAAAACGTAAAAACATCCTGAACAGTAGTTAAAAGTTTTTAACAAAACCATACAAAGCAAAAAGAAACAATTAATTCATATATGTAGCAAACAGAAAGAAATTCGAAATGGTTTAAAATTTCTACAGTCTTCCAAAGATCCCATAAAATATCTTCTGAAGTTAAAACCATCCAAGCCAGTCTATTTCCAAGGTAAAGCTACTTTTTAATAGCAAGACTTTCTGTACTTCTCAATTATTCCGATCTCATCATTCCCTATATCGCAAAACGATCGAATAATTGTAAGTCTTTTAAACTTCAGGCTTCAGACTCATCCGAGAGAGAATTAATAAAACGCAGTGCATCGGCTGGATCCACAAAGATACGAACCCCAGAGTCTTTAGCGAAAAGCCTTAATTTAGCTGGATAAAGAAGGGAGGGATATATCTGTTTCTGAAAGGCGATTCGCGTTACGGTCGCAAATCCGGAACTTTGCTGAAGAACTTCACGTGGAAAATCTTGAAAGAAACGAATCTCAGAGCCTTGAAATTTAAACAGTCTTTGTTTTCTTGCCAGTTTAATAATATGGTCTTTGTCACGAATACAGAGGAAACGCACAGTAACTTGTCTGTTTTTACCTTGTCTCGGAGTTCCAATCCTGTGGGCTGTTTCGATGTGGGGCAATTGTGAAAAAAGCCTCAGGAAATAGAGATTGAAACATTTTAGTGAAATAGTCCAGTATATCGGCAGATTCTGATTGCTCTTTCAATCCAACTATTCTAATATTATAATGACGAGAACGAGCTTCCAAGTCAACAATTCGACGTTGTGCTTTTTCCAAACGAGAAGAAATAGCAGCCGCATTACGAGTTACTTCTTTAAGATCCAAGCTCAAAGAATCAATTTTTTCCTCCAAAGGAAGAAGACTTTCTTTTAGTTGAGTTAATTCAGCGACGATAGAGCTCACTTGAGTCTCTAATCTAGTAACCCAGGCTGGCTCTTCAGAAGCTTCGCCAGTTTTTGTAGATTTACCATTACCTGTATCGGGAATTTTTTTAGTGCTTCTTAAGGTAGCCATGGTTATAATTATCACTTTAAAAAATCCGACTGAATAAAGTTAAAATTTCAAAGTTTAAGTCGGGAAAGTGAGAAATTAAAGGCAGACAGAAAGACACTGCGTCTGACGTGTCCACAGGCGGAAGGCGGAGTCCGAGTACTTTGTCTCAGTACTTACCCAGGAAAAGGATATGGAGGACCAGGAGATCAGTGCTAAGTGTATAAACACATTAGGGTGTTTAGAGGTCAAGGAGGAGGATCTGTTGGGCCTCCAAATTAGTATTAAAGAGGATAAGTCCCTGGGGCCTGATAGGTAATGAGAGATTGATGATGTTGTCTGCATGGAGTTTAGAAAGGTGTTTGAAAAAGCTCCTCATGGGAGGCTACTCCAGAAGATTAAGATGCATGGGATGTGCGGCAAATTGACTGAGAAATGGCAGATGGAGTTTTATCCAGATAAATGTGAGGTGTTGCACCTCAGTTGGGCAAATGCAAGGAGACAGTACACTGTTAAGAGAAAGGTCCTTAACAGCATTGCTGAGCAGAGAGATCTTGGGATCCAAGTTCATAGCTCCTTGAAAGTGGCTATACAGGTTGATGGTAAGAACGCTTATGGAATGCTTGCTTTAATGAGTCGAGGCATTGAGTTCAAAGTCAGGCGGTTATGTTGCAACTTTATAAAACTCTGGTAAGGCCTCATCTGGAAAATTGCATACATTTCTGGTTGCCCCACTGTAGGAAGGATGTTGAGGCTTTGAAGAAGGTGCAGAAGAGGTTTACCAGGATGCTGCCTGCTTTAGAGGGCATGTGCTATCATGAGAGGCTGGATAAACTTGGGTTGTTTTCTCTGGGGCATCAGAGGCTGAGGGGAGACCTGAAGGAGGTTTACAAGATGATGAGAGGCATTGATAGAGTAGACAGGGAGTATCTGTTTCCCAGGGTTTAAATGTCTCATACCATTGAAGGTGAGAGGCAGTAGGTTCAAGGGGGATGTGAGGTGTAAGTTTTTTTACTCAGAGTTATGGATACCTGGAATGTGCTGTCTTGTATGGTAGTAGAAGCAAATACATAAGAGGTTTTTATTTGGATGTAAGGAAGATGGAGGGACATGGACGTGGTGTAGCTGGAGGGATTTGTGTTTTGGATTTGCTGTATAGCTGATTTGTCACAACATCTGCCTGTGTGTTTACCAACTGCTGTCTCCTCAGCCCTATCACTCCAGTTCCCATCCCCTTGCCAACAGCTCTGGCAAACCCGCCTGTAACCATATTGGTTCCCCTCAGGTTGAGGTGTAATATGGGGGCCGAGGGCACGAAAGCAGAGGGTCATCACTACCTTGGGTATTCTGGTGCCAAGCATTTGACAGAGACACTCCTAGTGCTTCCCCTTGGCACCACTGGCAGTGGACTAATCCAACTCCTCCACCTTGGGTGACAACTGCAGGAACAGTGCTTTGGAAGGTGGCACTGGACATGGGCTTGGAAATGACTGGCTGCAAAAGCTTCATCTGGAATGATGAGCCAAAGGACATTGAGATGCAAGCACAGCCTCAGAGAGGCTAGGGGAGGGGGTCAATGATAGGGGTCAAAGCGACCAGTGAGCCATGTCCCTGCTCCTTCAGTACCAGTGAGGGATCTCCTGGAGGCTCTGACGCTGCAGCACAGGACCTGGAGGAAGCCCGACGTGGAAATGCAGGTGCTCAGTACATTTCAGCCGAAATGACAGGAGGTCGTGACCAACTCAGGCTCCCTCTTGGCTTCAAAAGGTGGAGAACCCTTGGGAAGCTTCCTTGAGGTGAACCGGCAGGAAGGGAAGGTTGAAAGGGAATCCCTAGGAATAGGGATGAGGGCAGCTATCCAGGTCCGATCTCATGATTGCAGCTGCCGAAGAGGTTCAACCCTCACCAAGAGCCCCTGCCACTCGGAGGAGGTGCCACTGGGGCCCACATACCCTCCCTGGGTGTGCCACTGCAGGAACAAAGATTTCCCCCACAGGAATTGTGGAAAGACGCTGCGGGAACGTCCAAAAGAGTGGTTCCCCTAAATGAGCTGGTGCCAACAGGAGACCAGGGTCCTGAGACTGGCTTGGTGCCAGCAGAGAGCATGATGTGTGCCTTTGGTGAAGCATGCACCAACAGGAGCTGGAGGAAACCAGCCTGATTCTGCTAACGGTGGGTAGAGACTCCTCAGAGGCATCTGGGGCCTGACAAGGACCCTTCTTCTATTCTGGGATGTCTCGGTACTAATGTGTACTGGAGTTTACCCGACTAAATGGCCTGGGAGGTCAGCAACTGGTTGTCAAGTGTCCTTAACCTGCCGCTCTCACTCTGTACCAACGGGTGCAACAACCGAGGGAAACTCCTGTGACTCTGTTTGCCTCAGTGCCTGGGTGGCAATCACAGCCATTGGCTAGAATTGACCATGTGGATTGGGCCCTTATTTATTGCTTTTAGTCTCCTTATCTAAGAAAGATGTGCTGGCATTGGAGAGGGTCTAGAGGAGGTTCACAAGAATGATCACAGAAGACAGGAAAATGGGGTCGAGAGGAATAATAAATCGATTATGATGGAATGGTGGAGCAAGACTCAATGGGCCGAATCGCCTATTTTAGCTCCTGTGTCTTACCCACTGCTGATGTCAGGCCCGCAGCCTAAAATTTCCCAGGTTATTCTTAGAGCTTTCTTAAACAACAAAACAACATTCAATCCTCTGACACCTCACCCGTTGGTAAGGATATTTTAAATACAGTATCTCTGCTGGAGACCCTGCACGAGCCTCCAACAATGTCCAAGAGAACACTTTGTCAGGCCCTGGGATTTATCCTCCCTAATTTGCTTCAAGACAGCAAACACCTCCTCCTCTGTGATCTGTACAGCATTTCTGACCTCGGTGCTGCTTTGTTTCAATTCTGCAGAATGCGTTTGTCCCTCAGCGTTGTCGACATGGGGATCTGTCGTTGTGTCAGAATCAGACCAGGTGGGAGTGTTGTCCACAGAGAACATGTCATTGCTGCAGGGAGCCACAAGGTGGGAGTGTTGTCCACAGAGAACATGTTATTGCTGCAGGGAGCCACAAGGTGGGAGTGTTGTCCACAGAAAACATGTCATTGCTGCAGGGAACCACCAGGTGGCAGTGTTGTCCACAGAAAACTTGTCATTGGGGCACAAAATACTTGCAGGTGCTGGGGTCAAAGCAACACTCACAACACGCTGCAGGAACTCAGCAGGTCGGGCAGCATCCATGGAAATGATCAGTCAATGTTTCAGGCCGGAACCGTTTGTCAGGACTGAAGAGGGAAGGGGCAGAGGCCCTATAAAGAAGGTGGTGGGAGGGTGGGAAGGAGAAGGCTGGTAGGTTCCAGGTGAAAAACCAGTAAGGGGAAAGATAAAGGGGTGGGGGAGGGGAGGCAGGGAGGTGATAGGCAGGAAAGGTGAAGGAGGAATAGGGGAAAACACAATGGGTAGTAGAAGGAGGCAGAACCATGAGGGAGGTGATAGGCAGCTGGGGGAGGGGGCAGAGTGACATAGGGATAGGGGAGGGAGAGGGAGGGAATTACCGGAAGTTGGGGAATTCTATGTTCATACCAAGGCGCTGGAGACTACCTAGACTAGTGGTCACCAACCTTTTTAAGCCCAAGATCCCCTACCTCAACCTCAGTGAAAGGCAAAATCTACCTACTAAATCGTTTCGAGAAAAAACAGCTCAGATCGTACTTCCAATTTGAGGCCTTTTATTTGGGCGAATTGTATTTGAATTACAAAAAATACTTTTGTCAAACTTTCAAATTAATTCAAACAAGAAAACACTGTAACTAGCAGATCAAACAGGCCATAGCTGTCTTTCTTTAAGAATATTACAATACTTCACACCTTTAATTCTAAGCCGGAGGATTGGAGAGTGGCTCATGTTGTTCCGTTGTTTGAAAAAGGATCGAAAAGTAACTCGGGAAATTATAGGCCGGTAAGTTTAACGTCGGTATTTGGTTAGTTATTGGAGGGAGTACTAACAGACAGAATCTACAAACATTTGGATAGACAGGGACTTATTAGGGAGAGTCAACATGGCTTTGTGCATGGTAGGTCATCTTTGACCAATCTATTGGAGTTTTTCCACGAGGTTACCAGGAAAGTGGATGAAGGGAAGGCAGTGGATATTGTCTACATGGACTTCAGTAAGGCCTTTGACAAGGTCCCGCATGGGAGGTTAGTCAGGAAAATTCAGTCACTAGGTCTATATGGAGAGGTGGTAAATTGGATTAGACATTGGCTCAATGGAAGAAGCCAAAGAGTGGTAGTAGAGAATTGCTTCTCCGAGTGGAGGCCTGTGACTAGTGGTGTGCCACAGGGATCAGTGCTGGGTCCATTGTTATTTGTCATCTCTATCAATGATCTGGATGATAATGTGGTAAATTGGATCAGCAAATTTGCTGATGATACAAAGATTGGAGGTGTAGTAGACAGTGAGGAAGGTTTTCAGAGCCTGCAGAGGGACTTGGACCAGCTGGAAAAATGGGCTGAAAAATGGCAGATGGAGTTTAATACAGACAAGTGTGAGGTATTGCACGTTGGAAGGACAAACCAAGGTAGAACATACAGGGTTAATGGTAAGGCACTGAGGAGTGCAGTGGAACAGAGGGATCTGGGAATACAGATACAAAATTCCCTAAAAGTAGCGTCACAGGTAGATAGGGTCATAAAGAGAGTTTTTGGTACATTGGCCTTTATTAATCAAAGTATTGAGTATAAGAGCTGGAATGTTATGATGGGGTTGTATAAGGCATTGGTGAGGCCGAATCTGGAGTATTGTGTTCAGTTTTGGTCACCAAATTACAGGAAGGATATAAGTAAAGTTGAAAGAGTGCAGAGAAGGTTTACAAGGATGTTGCTGGGACTTGAGAAACTCAGTTACAGAGAAAGGTTGAATAGGTTAGGACTTCATTCCCTGGAGCGTAGAAGAATGAGGGGAGATTTGATAGAGGTATATAAAATTATGATGGTTATAGATAGGATGAATGCAAGCAGGCTTTTCCCACTGAGGACATGGGTTAAGGGTGAGGGGGGAAAGTTTAAAGGGAACATTGGGGGGGCTTCTTCACACAGGGAGTATGGAATGAGCTGCCAGACGAGGTGGTAAATGCGGGTTCTTTTTTAACATTTAAGAATAAATTGGACAGATACATGGATGGGAGGTGTATGGAGGGATATGGTCCGTGTGCAGGTCAGTGGGACTAGGCAGAAAATGGTTCGGCACAGCCAAGAAGGGCCAAAAGGCCTGTTTCTGTGCTGTAGTTTTTCTATGGTTTCTAAGTTTCATTATTTAATTTTATTTCAACACGAGAAATAAATGAATAAAAATTGACTGTTGCACTCAGTGTGATGACTGAATACTTTCTGCTAGTTCCCTGAAATTTGGCTCATAACAAATGATGCTTCAATAGCAGCCTTATTTTGAGCAGCATGTTTTGTGAAAAACGATTGCTGGGCCTTCAACCCCAATTTCAGCTCCTCAACTTTCCAGGCACGAATTGCGCTCTTTGTGGGGTAGGTGTCTTTAAATTCCTGGTGGTTGGTGTTGCGGAGCCGCTCCAGATTCCCTCTTTTAGTCAGTGCTTGTGTTTGGTGGCACAACATACATACACACTTGTCTTTCACCAAGTGAAATAGAAATTCCTCTTCCCATTCTGGATGGAATTTGTATGTTTGTGCCTTCTTTCGTGGAGCCTCTGCTATGTTATCAGGATATCACGAGCGATTGCCGATTGCGTCACCTCTGATCTGAGCCGACATTCACCTAATTAATTAGCTTGTTTATTTCGGCTTTTTTTCTTAAAAATGTGCTGTGTGCAACCCGACTACCGCTGCACCACTGCCTGCTTCGCGGCCCGGAGGTTGGGGACCACTGCCGTATATTGATGTTTGCGACAGTCAGTACTCTTATCCCGAATCTGATTGGTCACGTTGATGCAGCACAGGCTACGCTGTAAATGCGGTGCATGGCGAGGGAACTAGACACATGCGCACCGGGCAGAAAGAACGGAACTAAACCCCTGCAACCCGGAAACAATCTCTCTTTACAAACAGCATTTTAGCGAAAATATTGCTATATTACCATTATCCTAATTAGTATTACTTACTTTTATCATGCTCACATTACAACAGTATTTGTGTATTTATTTTTGATTTTTCTTCGGGATCTACTGGGAAAGTCTGAAAGATCGACCGGTCGATCACGATCGACGGGTTGGCGACCCCTAACCTGGACGGTATATGAGATGTTGCTCCTCCAGCCTGAGTTTAACCTCATCATGGCAGTAGAGGAGGCCAGGTATAGACATATCCGAATGGGACTGGGAGGCAGAGTTGAAGTGGGTGGCAACCAGGAGACCCTGTCTGTTGTGGCGGACGGAGTGGAGGTGCTCGACGAAGCGGTCCCCTAATCTGCGTCGGGTTTCACCGATGTAGAGGAGACCGGACCAGGAGCACCGCATGCAATAGATGACCGTAACAGACTCACAAGTGAAGTGTTGCCTCACTTGGAAGGACTGTTTGGGGCCCTGAATGGTGGCAAGAGAGGAGGTGTAGGGACAGGTGTAGCACTTGTGCTAACAGGGATAAGTGCCGGGTAGGAGATCCGTGGGGAGGGACCGCTCCCTGCGGAATATGAAGAGGGGTGGAGAGGGAAAGATGTGTTTAGTGGTGGGGTCCTGTTGAAGGTGACCCAAGTTGCGGAGGATAATGTGCTGGATCTGGAGGCTGGTGGGGTGGCAGGTGAGGCATTGGGGCACAGCCAGACACCACATTGAGTGAACGGTGCAACACACAGAAAATGCTGGAGGAACTCAGCAGGCGAGGCAGCATCTCTGGAAAAAAGTACAGTCGACATTTCAGTCCGAAACTCTTCAGCAGGACTGGAGAAAAAAGCTAAGGAGTAGGTTTAAAGGGTGGGGGAGGGAAGAGTGAAATCTGGAGGAGGGAAAGAAGTAAAGAGCTGGAAAGTCGATCGGTGTAAGAGACAGAAGGCAATGGAAGAAAGTGAAAGGGGGAAGGAGCACCAGAGGGAGGCAATGTGTGGGCAAGGAGATGAGGTGAGAGAGGGAAAAGAGGATGGAAAATGGTGAATGAAGGGGGAGGTGGGGGAAATTACCAGAAGTTTGAGAAATCAATGTTCATGCCATCAGGTTGGAGGCTACCCAAACGGAATATAAGGTGTTGTTCCTCCAACCTAAATGTGGCCTCATCACGACAGTGGAGGAGGCCATGGATGGACATATCGGAATGGGAATGGGAATGGGAATGGGAAGTGGAATTAAAATGGGTGGTCACTGGGAGATCCCGCATGCCCTGGCAGACGGAGCGTAGATGCTCGGCGAAGCGGTCTCCCAATCTACGTCGGGTCTCACCGATATACAGGAGGCCACACCGACAGCACCAAACACAGTATATAACCCTAACAGACTCACAGCTGAAGTGTCGCCTCACCTGGAAGGACTGTTTCTGGCCCTGGATAGCAGTGAGGGAAGAGGTGTCGGGGCAGGTGAAGCACTTGTTCCACTTGCAAGGATAAGTGCCAGGAGGGAGATCAGTGCGGAGGGACGAATGGACAAAGGAGTGGTGTTGGGAGTGATCCCAGTGGAAAGCAGAAAGTGGTGGCGGGAGGAGGGAAAGATGTGCTTGGTGGTGGGATCCCACTGGAGGTGGTGAAAGTTTCTGAGAATTATGTGGAGACGCAGAGGCTGGTGGGGTGGTAGGTGAGGACAAGAGGAACCCTATCTCTTGTAGGGTGGCAGGAGGATGGGGTAAGAGCAGACGTGCGTGAAATGGAAGAGATGTGGTTGAGGGCAGTGTTGATGGTGGAGGAAGGGAAGCCCCTTTCTTTAAAAAGGAGGACATCTCCTACCATCCAGGGCCCTAAACAGTCCTTCCAGTCTTTTCTCCAAGGTGGGGGAGTCTGAGAGTAGACGGCACAGGTTCAAGGTGAGAGGGGAAAGATTTAAAGGGGACCTAAGGGATAAGTTTCCCACACAGAAGGTGGTGGGCACATAGATTGAGCTGCTGATGAAAGATTCAAGATTCAAGATTTTTAAATGTCATTTCCAGTACATCAGTGTAAAGGAGAACAAAATAATTGTTATTCTTCATCTGAATCAGCACTGAATAAAACACAAAATGATTAAGAACACAATAATAAAAAACACAATAAATATAACTTATATACATAGATTGATTGTAAGTGACGCTAGGCACAGGAGTGTCTGTACATTGGGAGACTGACAGGATGTGATAAAGTAGTGGTGGTTGGGGGTGTGGAGAGGTGAGGTAGTGGGTGGAGGTGTTGATCAGCCTCACTGCTTGGGGAAAGTAACTGTTTTAGAGTCAGGTGGTCCTGGTGTGGACGCTACGTAGCCTCCCTGATGGGAGTGGGACAAGTAGTCCGTGAGCAGGGTGGGATCCTTTATGATGTTACTGGCCCTTTTCCAGCACCTTTCTGTATATATATCCTTTTTAGCTGGAGGGCTGGTGCCAGTGATGCTATAGGCAGTTTTGACTACCCATTACAGAGCCCTCCAGTACACCACAGTGCAGTTTCTGTTCCAATCAGGGATGGAGCATGTTAGGAAGCTTTCTACTGTGCACCTGCAGGAGGTTGTGTGTACAGATGTGCATAGTCCAGCTCTCTTCAGCCTCCTCAGAAAGTAGAGGTGTTGGTTAGCTTTCCTGATGGGAAGAGGCTCTGAACTCTCCCAATTGTAGAGGAAGTAGTAGCTGCAGGTACAACTACAAATACAGCATTTCAATACCATTTGAACAGGTATTTGGATAGGAAACGTTCAGGGCAAAAAGCTGGCAGATGGTACCAGCTCAGGGAGGCATTTTGGGCTGAAGAGCCTGTTTCCAAGCTGAATAACTCTGAGTCTATGATCTGTATCCTTTTGCAAGAGAACTGGCTGAGATATTGGATTCATCATTAGTGACAGGTGAGGTGCCGGCAGAGTGGAGGGTAGCAAATATGCCTTGATTTAAAACCAAATGACCATAAGACACATTAAAGAATTAAACCATTCAGCCCATCAGGTAGACTCTGCCGCTCCAACATGGCTAATTTATTGTCCTTCTTAACCTCATTCTTTTGCCATCTCCCCGCAACCTTTGATGCCACGATTAATCCAGAATCTGTCAACTTCTGACTCAAATATACCCAGTGATGGCTTGCACAGCTGTCTGTGGCAATGAATTCCACAGATTCAGCAGCCTCTGACTAAAGACATTTTTCCACCTCTGTTTTAAACGGACGCTCCTCTATTCTGAGGCTGTGCCCTCTGGTCCCAGACTCCTCCACCATAGGTAACATCCACTGCACTGCTAGACCTTTCAACATTTAATAGGTTGCAATGAGATCCCCCCTCATTTTTCTAAACCCCAGGGAGTACAGGCCCAGAGCCATCAACTGCTTCTCATATATTAACTCTTTAATTCCTGGGGTCATTCTCATAAACCTCCTCTGGACCCTCTCCAATGCCAGCACAATTATTTTGTAGACAAGGGACCAAAATCTGCTCACAATGCTCCAAGTGCCGTCTGCCCAGTGCCGTAAAAAGCATCAGCATTGCATTCTTGCTTTTGTATTCCAGTCCTTTTGGAATGAATGCAAACGTTCAATTTGGCTTCCTTCCCACCGACTCGACTTGCAAGTTAACCTTAAGGGAATCCTACACTAGGACTTCCAAATCTCTCTGCTTCTCTGATATTGGAATTTCCTCCTCATTTAGAAAATAGTCCACACTTTTATTTCTTCTGTCAAATTGCATGACAGTGCACTTCTCTACATAATATTCCATCTGACACTTTGCCCATTCCCTTAATCTGTCTAAGTCCTTCTACAGACACTCTGCTTCCTCAACACTACCAGCCCCTCCACCTATCTTCATATTGTCTGCAATCTTGGCCGCAAAGCCATCAAATCCTTCATCCAAATCATTGACATAAAACGTGTACAGAAGCGGTCTCAACAACTGCTCCTGTGGCAAATCACTGGTCACCATCAGACAATCAGTTCGACCCCCTTTATTTCCACTCTTTGCCGTCTGCTCATCAGCCAATCTTCTGTTCATGTTAGTATCTTTCCTGCAATACCATGGGCTCTTGTTAAGCAGCCTCATGTGTAACATCTTGTCAAAGGCCGACTGAAAATCCAAATAAACAACATACACTGACTCTCCTTTGTTTATCCTGCCTATTATTTCCTCAAAGCATTCCAACAGATTTGTCAAGAAACATTTCCCCTCAAGGATACAATTGGCCTATTTTATCATGTGCTTTCAAGTACCCAAACTTCATCCTTAATAAGAGATTCCAACATCTTTCCAAACTCTAAAGTCAGGCTAAATTGCCGATAATTTCCTTTCTTCTGCCTCCCTCCTTTCTTAAAGAATATCATGACATTTGCAATTTTCCATCCTCAGGAGCCACACCGGAACCTATTGATGCTTGAAAGATCATTACTAATACCTCCACAATCTCTTCAGCTACCTCTTTCAGAACCCTGTGGTTTAGTCCATCTGGTACACCTCCATGCTTTTCAGCTTCCCAAGCACCTTCTCCCTGCTCTTCAGTTTTAGCAACGACACTCCAGAAAAATTATAAGACATAGGAACAGGTGGGCCGTTTGGCCCAACATGCCTGCTACACCATTTCATCACGGCTGATCTTTTTTCCTTCTCAAACCCTTTCTCCTGCCTTCTCCCTGTAACCTTTCACATCCTCTCTGATCAAGAACCAGTTAACCTTTGTCTTAAATACACCCAATGATGGGGCCTCTGCAGCCGCCTGTGGCAACAAATTCCACAGATCTCTACCCTGTGGCAAAAGAAATCCCTCCTTATCTCCATTCTAAATGTGTGTCTTTCTATTCAGAGGCCGTGCATTCTGGTCCAAAGCTCCCACAGTATTGTAAACATCTTCCCTACATCAATTTCATCTCGGCCTTTCAACACTCAATAGGTTTCAATGAGGTCCCCCCTCATATTCCTGAACTCCAGGGAGTAGAGGCCCAGAGTCAACAAATGCTCCTCGTATGATGACCCTTTCATTCCCAGAATAATTCTCGTGAACCACCACTGAACCCTCTCCATGTCAGCAGATGCTTTCTTAGATAAGGGCCCAAATCTGCTCATAATATTCCATGTGAGGCCTCACCAGTGCCTTATAAAGCCTTGCTTTTCTATTCTAGTCCTCTCAAAATGAATGCCAACATTGTATTTACCATCTTCACCACGAACTCAACCTGCAAGTTCACCTTTAGGGAATCTTGCACAAGGACTTCCAAGTCCCTTTGCAATTTGGACTTTTGAATTTTTTCCCCATACACTTTTATTCCTTCTACTAAAATGTATGACCATACACTTCCCAACACTGTATTTGATCTGCCTCTGCCACTTATTTTCCCATTCTCTGAATCTACCTATGTCCTTCCGCAAACTTCCTGCTTCCCCAGCACTACCCAACCATCCACCTGTCTTCATCTCGACTGCAAATTTGGCCACAAAGCCATCAATTAGTCATACAAATCATTAACTTTCACATAGAAAGAAGCAGTCCCAACACAGACCCCTGTGGAACACCACTAATCACTGGCAGCCAACCAGAAATAGCTCCTTTCTTCCCAGTCTTTGCCCCTGCTGATCAGCCAATGCTCTGTCCATGCTGGTATCTTCCCATTAATACCATGGGCTCTTACCTTGTTAAATAGCCTCATGTGTAGCACCTTGTCAAGGCCTTCTGAAAATCCAAGTCCATAATGCCCACCGCTTATCCTTTGCCTATCCTGCTTGTTATTTCCTAAAACAATTCCAACAGATTTGGCAGGCAGGATTTTCCCTTAAGGAAACCATACTGACTTTAGCCAATTTTATCATATGCCTCCAAGTACCCCGAAACCACATCTTTAATAGTCAACTCCAACATCTTCCCAACCACTGAGGTCAGGCTATCTGGCCCAAAGTTTCCTTGCTTCTGCCTCCCTCATTTCTTGAAGAGTGGAGTGACATTTGCAATTTTCCAGTCCTCCGGTACCATGCCAGAATCTATTAGTTCTTGAAAGATCATGATGACTACCTCCACAATCTTTTCAGCTACCTCTTTCACAATCTGGTGTTTAGTCCATCTGGTCTGAGTAATGTATCTACCTTCAGACTTTTCAGCTTCCCAAGGACCTTCTCACTAGTAATAGCAACTGCACTCACTTCTGCCCCCTGTCACTCCCAAACTTCTGGCATACTGCTATTGTCTTCCACAGTGAAGACTGATGCAAAATACTTCCTCACTTCATCCGCCATTTCCTTGTGCCCCATTACTACTTGTCCAGCATCATTTTCCATATCGACTCTTGCCTCTCCTTTACTATTTTCATATCTGAAAAAAATCTGGTGTCCTCTTTTATATTATTGGCTTGGTTACCTTCATATGTTATCTTTCCCTCCTTATGCCTTTATTAGTTGCCTTGTGTTGGTTTTTGAAAGCTTCTCAATCCCACTAAATTTTGTTCTATTAAATGCCCTCTTTTTTGCTTTTATGGTGTATTTCACTTCTCTTGTCAGACAGGGATGCGTCATCCTGCCTTTAGGATAGTTTTTCTTTGGGATTTATCTATTCTACACCTTCCAAATTGCTCTCAGAAACTCCAGCCTTTCCTGATTTGCTGCCATCCCTGCTACTAACTTCTTCCAATCAATTCTGGCCAGCTCCTGTCTCATGCCTTTGTCATTCCCTTTACTCCACTGTAATACCGATACATCTGACATTAGCTTCTCCCTCTCAAATTGTCAGATGAATTCCAGCAAATGATGATCACTATCTCCTGGGGATTCCTTTACCCTAATCAATTCCAGCTCATTGTACAATACCCAATCCAGAGTCGTCTTTCCCCTGCTCGATAGTCATCTTGCAGGCACTCCACAAATAATCTGTCTTGGGATCGAGCGCTAACCTAATTTTCTCAATCTACCTGCATATTGAAAAGCCCATGACTATCGTAACACTGCCCTTTTGATATGTCTTTTCTATCTCCTGTTGTAATTTATATCCTGCATTCCAGCTACTGTTAGGAGTTCTGTATATAACTCCTATCTGGGACTTTTAACCCTTGCAGTTTCTTAATTCTACCCACCAGGATTCCACATCTTCCAATCCAATGTCACCTCATTGTCAGGATTTGATTTCATTTCTTTACCAACATAGCCATTAACTTTGCCTCCAACTTTCACCCTGCCCTCAAGTTTATCTGGTCCATTTCCGATGCCTCCCTCCCCTTCCTAGATCTTTCTGTCTCTATCTCTGGAGACAGCTTATCTACTGATGTCTACTATAAGCCTCCTGACTCTCACAGCTATCTGGAGTATTCCTCTTCTCATCCTGTCTCTTGCAAAAATGCCATCCCCTTCTCACAATTCCTCCGTCTCCGCCACATCTGCTCTCAGGATGAGGCTTTTCATTCCAGGACGAGGGAGATGTCCTCCTTTTTTAAAGAAAGGGGCTTCCCTTCCTCCACCATCAACTCTGCTCTCAAACGCATCTCCCCCATTTCACGCACATCTGCTCTCACTCCATCCTCCCGCCACCCCACTAGGAATAGGGTGCCCCTGGTCCTCACCTACTACCCCACCAGCCTCCGGGTGCAACATATTATTCTCTGTAACTTCCGCCACCTCCAACGGGATCCCAGAACTAAGCACATCTTTCCCTCCCCCCCTTCTGCTTTCCGCAGGGATCGCTCCCTATGCGACTCCCTTGTCCATTCGTCACCCCCATCCTTCCCCACTGATCTCCCTCCTGGCACTTATCCTTGTAAGTGGAACAACTGCTACACATGCCCTTACACTTCCTCCCTTACCACCATTCAGGGCCCCAGACACTCCTTCCAGGTGAGGCGACACTTCATCTGTGAGTCAGCTGGGGTGATATACTGCGTCCGGTGCTCCCGATGTGGCCTTTTATATATTGGCGAGACCCAACGCAGACTGGGAGACCGCTTTGCTGAACACCTACGCTCTGTCCGCCAGAGAAAGCAGGATCTCCCAGTGGCCACACATTTTAATTCCACATCCCATTCCCATTCTGACATGTCTATCCACGGCCTCCTCTACTGTAAAGATGAAGCCACACTCAGGTTGGAGGAACAACACCTTATATTCCGTCTGGGTAGCCTCCAACCTGATGGCATGAACATTGACTTCTCAAACTTCCGCTAATGCCCCACCTCCCCCTCGTACCCCATCCGTTATTTATTAATATTCACACATTCTTTCTCTCTCTCTCCTTTTTCTCCCTCTGTTCCTCTGACAATACCCTTTGCCCATCCTCTGGGTTTCCCCCCCGCTCCCCCTTTTCCTTCTCCCTGGGCCTCCTGTCCCATGATCCTCTCATATCCCTTTTGCCAATCACCTGTCCAGCTCTTGGCTCCATCCCTCCCCCTCCTGTCTTCTCCTATCAGTCTGGATCTCCCCCTCCCCCTTTCAAATCTCTTACTTGCTCTTCGTTCAGTTAGTCCTGATGAAGGGTCTCGGCCCGTAACGTCGACTGTACCTCTTCCTAGAGATGCTGCCTGGCCTGCTGCGTTCACCAGCAACTTTGATGTGTGTTACAGTGTGTATTCTTGGATATGAAGTTCCCAGCTATAATCTTCTTCCGGCCACGTCTCAGTTATGCACACAACATCATACCTGCCAATCTAACTGTGCGACAGGATCATTAACCTTATTCCATATAAAGTGTGTATTCATATATAAAACCTTCATCGCCCTTTTCGATGTTGTCCCCATGTTTCACTTCAAACCTGATTTTCCCAATCTACCTCCATATTGAAATCTCCAACAATTATTGTAACATTACCCTTTTGAGATGCTTTTTCTATCACCCACTGTAATTTGTATCCTTCGTCCTGGCTACTGTTCAGAGGCCGGTTTGTAACTCCGATCAAGGACTTTTTACCCTTACAGTTTCTCAACTCTACCCACAAGAATTCTACTTCTTCCATTCTGTTGTCACCTCTTCCTAAAGATTTGATTTCATTTTTTTTATTCACAGAGCCACTCTGCCCCCTCTGCCTATCTGCCTGTCGGTTGTCTCCTTGGATGTTAAGCTCCCATCTATACAGTGTCTGAAGTCACCATTTTCTTTACCTTTTTTTGAAAGTCACCTCACACTGCTTTGTCCATTGTCATTTCTTCCCCATCTGTAGTAATGACTTCAAGGGATGGGGCACAGTAGCCAGGTTTGGCAGGAACCTTTGGACTCTTTTTCCAGCTCCATCTGCAAGTAGGAATCAGCTAAATCCACATTGGTGAAGTGTTTTCCTCCAGAATGGTTTGCAATGATATCCTCCATCCTAGCCAGAGGGTATTGATCTACTTTCAGTACTGGGTTGATAGTAACCTTAAAATCACCACAGATCCCGACAGACCCATTCTTCCTGGCTACTGGGACCACTGGCATTGCTCATGGTCTCCACTCAACCTTGGAAAGAATTCCTTCAGCCTCCACGTGATCGAGCTCACTGGCTAATTTATCACAGATGTTATAATGAACCAGATGGGCCTTGCAAAACTTGGGTGCGGCATTTTCATTTAACACTATGTTACCCTTGATATGTGAGTTTTCTAGTGCCATCCTGGAATTATGCCATGGTATCATCCAGTAGCTTTCTTAATTCACTATTATATAGCTTCATTGACCCAGCTGGTAGCGTAGTGGAATCAGCGTCGGACTTTGGAATGAAAGGTCCAGAGTTCGAATCCAGCCGGCTCCCCTGTACGCTTTCCATCCGTGCTGGGTTACAAACTGGTGATCTCTTTTGAAACTCACCCGGTAGAAAGCAATGGGAAGCTACTGCTGTAACTTGCCTTGTACGTGGTTCCCCACTACATCAGTGAGGCGTGGAGGGAATTGTCCGCTAACCGGAGAAACTCCGGATGCGACATACATTTCCTTTCCATAGCTTCAGTACAGGGGACGAGGGCATGCAAATGGTGGATGGATTTCCTATCATGTTGCAATTGACTCAGCCAATCACTCCCCGACACTGGTGGTCTTTCTGTTTTTACCACATACAAGCTCAATGTGAATTGTTGGTTGTTGTATTTCACAGTTACTTCAGTTATTGCCACAGGATTGACCCTTTTTTCCAGAACAAATTCTTAGTTGAATATCTGGAAGCTTCAGTTCAGTATCTTTGAAATGCCGTTCAAACTCATTTTGTGGAATGAAGGAACAACTGAGCCAGCATCCAATTCCATTTCAATTTATTTTTCATTTGCTTCTGGTGTAAGCCATATTGCTTGTCTATTGTTGATGTTCACTCTGTAAATCTCAAGCATACACAGTCCTGTGTCACTCTCAACGTGATCAGATTTTTCATCAACAGTGTGCAGATTAGAGCTCTTTTTGAAACTGCAACTTGACTTTTTAGCGATTTCTCTTCCCTAAGCAGTCCATTTATTTTTGCCTGCCTGACACGCAGACAGTATGTGTCCTACTTTGCTGTATTTTCTGCAACTTTCACCTTTCGACCTCCATTTGTTTGATGAATGTGAGCCCCTGCCATAATGGTAACACAATTTGTTTGGCCAGGTTGGTTTCTGTTTAGACGTTGCAATTTTGTTCACACTCACTTTCATTCCTGCCTGCAACTCAATTGCATCTCTGACTGTGGTTTCCATTGAAACAGTGATTTCAACTGCTCTTTTAAATGTAAGTTGTGCTTCACTTAGGAGCCAGTTTTGAATGCACTGTTGGAAGATTACACAAACTAAACAATTTTCTAATGCACCTTTAAGCCCATTATTGAACTGAAAATGCTCGCTAGAAAATTAATAAGAAAAACGTACTTTCTTACTTACTTCGAACCTCCATCTGTGCTTGCCCAAGTCGGTCCTCGCCTCAGCCTGCTGAGCCAAAGCCAGACCACTCTAACACTTGCCCACCCCAATAATGGCCTACAGTTCCTATCTTTTTATGGCCACATATTGATTTCATTCGAAAACTTAAGAATGACAGCTAATAAGATCTTAGGAGTTGAAGAATGGTACAGATGACATTTGTGGGACATAAATTGGCAGAATGGCAGTGAGGGAAGGCCAGGAGACAGAGTTCATATGGACGTCAGTAAGGCCTTTCATAAGGAAACACAAAGTAGACTATTCTGGAAGTGCAGATGACAAGGAATCCGGGGATAGCTGAGTAATCTGATCCTGTCACAGTTTGCACTGACAACGACTGGCCTAGATACAGAGGGACAGCAGACTTTGGCTTGGTGAGCACTGGCAATGACTCAGCCCAGGTGTGGAGGAACACCAGTCTTCCATGGAGAGACGGAAACAAGAGGTTAGACACGGGAAAGGCAACAGAGCTTTGGTGGCACAACCAAGTGACACCCCATGACAAATCATTCTAAACACACAGAGGGACTCTGCAAACAGGCTAAACGAGAGTCTGCTTTAAATAATCAGAGAATGTGGAAAACCCATGCCAGTCACGATTAACTTGAGAAGATTAAACAGAAAGCACAAGGGCATAATGGGTCTAGTTGAGACACCAGTTTGTAAGTACAGGTGTTTGAAAAACCAAGCTTTACCCCAGTGCTATGCGGCATGCTGCATGCTGCAGAGACCTGCAGGGCTCATGACAGATACACAATTGGATTGATAGTAGAAATCAGATTTGAATGTGAAAGGTAATTTCTCTGACTGAAGACCTGTACCTAGTGCTGTGTAGTAGACATTGATGCAGAACACATTATTGTTTGTCATCTATATCAATGATTCAGATGAGAATGTACAAGACAAGGTTAGTAAGTTTGCAGATGTCACTGAAATAGATGGTAGAGTGAACAGAGAAAACGGTTATCAAAAATTACAGGGCAATTTTGATCAGTGGAGTTCATGGATTGAGGAATGGCAAGTGGAGTTCATTTCGGATAAGTTGCATTTTGAAAAGTCAAATTCAGGTTCAACATTCATAGTGAATGGTAAGGCCCTGGGGAGTGTTGCAGGACAGGGAAAACTTGGAGTAGACATGCAAGGCTTACTGAAACTGGAGTCAAAGGATGACAGAGTGGTGAAGAAGACTACTTGCCATGCTCACCTGCGTAACTCAGACATTACGTATAAAGGTTTGGAGATTATGATGCAGTTGTTCAGGACACTGGTGAAGCCACACTTACAGTATCATAAATACAAGAGATTCTGCAGATGCAGGAAATACAGAGTAACAAACATAAAATGTTGGACCTCACTAGGTCAGGCAGCATCAATGGAGGGGAATAAATAGTTGACATTTCAGACAGAGAACCTTCATCAGAATTTGAAAGGAAGGGGGAAGAAGCCAGAATAAGAAAGTTGGGAGAGGGTCTAATGAGGACAAGCTGGAAGGTGATCAATTAATCCCCCTTCATAGATGCTGTCTGACCCACTGAGTTCCTCCAGTTATTTGTGAGTGTTACTTGGAGTATCATGTTTGGTTCTGAGGGACTTGAGTGACTGAGTTATAGGGGGAGATTGGATAGGCAGGGACTTCCTTCCTTCAAGTGAAGGAAGCTGAGAGATGATCTCATAGAGGTCCGTAAATCCTGAGGGGTATTGACAGGGTGAATGCACACTGTTTTGTTCCTTGAGGTAGGGAATTATGAATTAGAGGGCATAGGTTTAAGGTGAGAAGGAAAAAGACTGAAAAGGAACTTGAGGGGCAACTTTATTTACATAGAGAGTGCTATGTATATGGAGTGAGCTGCCAGAGGAAGTGGTCCAGGCAGGTACAATAACAACTTTGAACAGATACATAAATTGGAAAGGTTTAGAACAGGAGTTCCCAATCTTTTTGTGCCATGGACGCCTACAAGTAACCAAAGGGGTCCATTGAACCCTGGTTGTGAGCCGCTGGTTTAGAAGGTTATGGGCCAAATGCTGACAAATGGGTCTCGCTCGAATGGGGTATCTTGGTTGGCATGGACTGGATGAGCCAAAGGACCTGTTTCCATGTTGTCTGAAATATGGCTCTGCATGACTAGCTCAAAGTTGCCAGTGTGGCTAATAATGAAGTGACCAGTGTTACTGCCCGCAGTCTGACACCTCACTCTTAACCAATACAGTCTGTATATAATCAATGTGGAAGGAGGCTGATATTCAAACAACAAGTGTTAACCTTCCCAAATGTCCAATCCCAAAAAAAACAGAAAAGGTCCTTAAACATCTTTGTATCAACTACAAACACAATCCATAACTGACCCCCACCCACCCACCCAACAGCAGCCCGAACACAACTGATGCCTCAATGACCTTTTGGTAAGAACCAAACTGCAGGACGTGGTGCACATTGGCACAATGACACAGGTAGAAAAGGGGAAGATGTCCTGTGCAGTGAGGACAAGGAGTTAGGGAAGAGGCTGAAGAGCAGGACCTCCAAGGTAGCAATCTCTGTATTACTCTCAGTGCCACATCTGAGTCAGGACAGGATAGGATGGCAGTACAGGTTCAGATTTCTGGGTTATTGGGATTTATGTGTGACCTTTATAAAAGGATAGGTTACACCTGAACCCAAGGGAGCCCAATATCCTTTTGGACAGGTTTGCTGGAGCTGTCAAAGAGGATTTAAACTAATTTGGCAGGGGGATGGCAACTGGAGTGCTAGGGCTGAGGATGGGGCATTTCATATACAGGCAGGTGCATTGTGTGGTGAGACTGACAGGAAGGACAGAGGGATGATAGGACAAAACCACAGTCAGTGGGATGAGTTGAAGTGTAACGTGGGGGCAAAATCTAAAAGGGTGATGAATATAGGACTGAAGGTGTTATGTTTGAATCCATGAAGTATACAGAATGAGGCAGATGATCTAGTAGCACAGTTAGAGTTTGGTAGGTGTCATGGACCATTCAGCTGGGACTTCTCATATACAGAAACAAACGACAGTACATCATGTCTTTCCCCATGGTCCAGAGTGAAAACGACCAGAGCAAAACCGTTCTTATGATCAATTAAATGGTGAAACTCCTGACTGCCGTCTAGGAGGCCTAAAGCTGAGGCAGATCTGGCTGACTGGGAAGAGATACTTTCTGGAGGGGCCTCACAATAGTGGCAAATCTAAAATCAACTGTCTACGATAGCCAATGAGGAAGGCTATCGAATTTTACAGCGGGATCTGGGCCGACTGGAAAATGGGCTAAAAATATCAGATAGAGGGCAATGCAAATGAGTGTAAGGTGTTGCACGTTGGGAGGACAAACCAGGGTAGGACTTACACTGAGGAGTGTGGTAGAACAGAGGGATCCAGGAATACAGATCCATAATTCCTTGAAAGTGGCATCATGGATAGAGAGGGTCGTGAAGAAAGCTTTTGGCACATTGGCCTTGATGGATCAAAGCACTGAGTACAGGAGTTGGGATGTTATGTTGAAGTTGTATAAGTTGTTGGTGAGACCTAATTTGGAGTATTTTGTGCAGTTCTGATCACCTTGCAACTGGAAAGATGTCAATAAGATTGAAAGATAAATTTTGCAAGGATGTTGCCAGTACTTGAGGACCTGAATTAATGGGAAAGGCTGAATATATTAGGACTTTATTTCCTCAAGTGGAGAAGAATGAGGAGAGATGGGCACCACAGAAGCACAGCGGTTAGTGCGACGTTATTACTACTCAGGCTGTCAGAGTTCGGAGTTGAACTCCAGCGCTGTCTGTAAGGAGTTTGTACATCCTCCCCGTGGAATATGTGGATAACATTTGTGTCCCTTCTACTTCTTGGTACTAACCCAATAGCCACAACCATTCTCCTCCACGGATTGACTGAGTCGTGGTGATGGTGTGAAACCACCTCTCTTGTCTCAGGGTCATTTTCTTCCCATCTTTTCTGGGGTCAGAGAGTTCACCCTCCCCCTCATTGGTATCTATATGGACCACGACCTCTGGCTGCTCACCCTCCCACTTACGAATGCTGAGGCCTCGATGTCAGATGCCTCGGAATCTGGGAGGGAACATACCAACCTGGAATCTCACTGTCATCCACATATTCTCCTTTCTGTTCCCCTAACTTATGAACCCTCTCTAACCACAGCTCACCTGTTGTCCACTCTTTCCTTCTGAGCCACAGAGCCAGACTCAGTGCTAGGGACCTGACTGCTGTAACATTCTTCCGCTGGGACATCCCTCCAACAGTATCCAAAGTGAATTAGTTGTTGTTGAGAGGGGTGGCCACAGGGGTAGTCTGCATTGGCGGTTCACCCTCCTGACTGTCACCCAGTTTCCTGTGTCCTTTCACCTTGTCTGTAATGACCTCTCCATAGGCCCTGTCGACAACCACTCAGCCTCCCCTCCCAGTCAACTTTGGCCAGCTCCTCTCTCATGCCTCTGTAATTTCCTTTACTCCACTCTAATACTAATGCATCTGACTTTATCTTCTCCTTCTCAAACTCCACGGTGAATTCTATCATATTATGATGATTAGCTCCGAAGGGTTCCTTTACCTTATGCCCCCTAACCAAATCTGGATCATTATACAACACCCAATCCAGAATTGCTTTTCTCCTAGTGAGCTCAACCAGAAGATGCTCTAAAAAGCCATCTCATAGGTTTTCTACAAATTCCCTTTCTTGGGATCCAGCACCAACTTGATTTTCCCAATCTACCTGCATTTTCAAATATGCCATCGCTATCATAATAATGTCCTTATTACATGCCTTTTCTATTACCTGTTGAAATTTCTATCCCACATCCTGTCTACTGTTTGGCAGCCTGTACATAACCCCCAACAGAGTCTTTTTACCTTGCAGGTCTTAACTCTACTCACAAGGATTCAACATTTTCCATTCCTATGTCACTTCTCTCTCAGGCTTTGATTTCAGTTTTTTACCAACCCTACCCCTCTGCCTACCGGCTTGTCCTTTTGAGACAATATGTATCCTTGATTGTTAACCCCCCAACTGGGATCTTCTTTCAGCCATGACTCCATGATACCCACAATGTCATACCTACCAACCTCTAACAGTGCTATAAGATCATCTACCTTATTCCGTATACTGCGTGCATTGAAATATCACACTTTTAATCCTGTATTCATCATCCTTTTCAATTTTGTACCCCTGGTACACTTTAACCGAACCCACTAACTGCAATTTTGCCCTATCATCTGCCTGTCTTTCCTCACAGTCTCACGACACACTGCATCGAGCTGTATACCAACTGTCCCACCCCCAGCCCTATCACTCCAGTTCCTATCTCCATGCCAAATTAGTTGAAACCGTCCACAACAGCTCTGGCAAACTTGCCAACAAGGATATTGGTCCCCCTCAGGATTTCAACATGCAGGTCAACATGGAAAATCAGGTTGGTGCTGGACCTCAAGAGAGGGAATTTGTAGAATGCCTATGGGAAGGCTTTTTAGAGCAGTTTGTGTTTGAGCCCACTGGGGGCAAAACAATTCTGGATTGGCTGTAGAGTAATCAACCAGATTTGATTAGGAAGCTTAAGGTAAAGGAACCCTGAGTATTAAGGACAACACATTTCCCGGTCTGTATTTGGACATCGGACACCATCTTCAGACGTGCTCAAGGGATGAATATGACATCATTGAAGGGACTTTGTTGACATCACCCAGGGAGCAGACCCGATGATCACTAAATACAGTGGGCCCCAAGCAGCAATTACATCTCGTTACGCAGAGAGAACCCCTGTGGCCATCCCTCTCAACAATAAGTACTCCATTTTGAGTACTGTTGGCACTGAGTCTGGCCCTGTGGCTCAAAAATGAACTGAAGAGTTTGGCAGCAGTAATAGGAGACTCTATAGTCAGGGGTACAGACAGGCGATGCTGTGGACGGAAAGAGGAAACACAGATGGTAGTTTACCTCCCAGGTGCCGGTGTCCAGGATGTTCATGAATGTGTCCACAATACTCTGCAAAGGGAGGGTGAGCAGTCAGAATTCATGGTCCATATCGGAATAAAAGGGACCTTTTCTGGTTGTCTGCCAGTGACTAGTGGTGTTTCTCAGGGGTCAGTATCAGGACCGTGACTTTACACATTGCTTGTCAATGATTTGGATAATAAAATTGATGGCTTTGTGGCAAAGTTTGTGGATGATACGAAGATAGGTGGGGGAGTAGGTAGTGCTGAGGAAGCAATGTGATTGCAACAGGACTGTGACAAATTGAAGATTGGGTAAGAAAGTGGCAGATGGAATACAGTGTTGGGAAATGTATGATAATCCCTTTTGGTAAAAGGAACAATCATTGTCATCTGAACCCTTAGTGCCAAGGTGGCACACGAGGCCTCCACAAGGGTCTTCCATTTCTGCCGGTCTTTCGCTCTGCTGCTCGCCGTTACCCAGTTCATGCCTACTTCTTTCAGTTCTGCTTCCACAGATCTTCACCACGTCATCTTGGGCCTGCCCCTACTTCGCTTTCCCTGTGGGGTCCACCTTCGTGCTACTTTTGCTGGTTGATCATTTGGCATTCTCATTACATGGCCCAGCCATCTCCATCGTCTTCGTTTCACACAAACTGAGATTGATTCCATATTGAAAGATGTAAGCAAGTCTTGGTTTCTGATCTCCTCAGGCCAGAAGATCTTCTTGATACGTCGTAGACATTTTGTCTGGAATGTGTCAAGTTTCTTGCAGATGTCTTTCGTCATCTTCCGACATTCACTTCCATAAAGTAGCACGCTTAGGACATTGCTTTTAAAAATTCTGATTTTGGTGTTAAGTTTGAGTTGTGTGGATTTCCAAACTGCACTGAGGCTGCCAAAAGCTTGATTTGCTTTAGGTAGTCTTGTTAATACGTCCTTACCACTATCTCCATCAGTGCTGACTTTACTCCCAAGGTATGTGAACTCATCTTCCTCTTCCACTTGCTGATTATTGATGATTACTGGTTGGAGGTTGGAAGCGTTCATCTTCATGATCTTTGTTTTTCTCACTTGAATGTTCATCCCAAGTTGCGATGCATATGATATGTAAGTCTGTCTGATTTCTCCTGCATGTCACAATGACGACTCGCTAGCAGACTGATATCTTCAGCAAAAACTAGGTCTTCAAGTGTTGAGGTAAGTGTCCATTGAATACCCCCTTTCTTTTCTGTGATTGTTTCCCTCATAAGCCAATCCATTGCTAAAATGAAGAGAAAAGGTGCCCGAGGATGATTCTGGGAATGAAAGAGTTAACATATGAGAAGTGTTTGGCAGCTTTGGGCCTGTACTCTTTGGAATTTAGAAGAATGCAGGGGGTTTCATTGAAAGGACAAGATTGGGTGAATGTGGAGAGGATGTTTCCTATGGTGGGTGTATCCAAAACTAGAGGGCACAGCCTCAACATTGAAGGGTGACCTTTTGGAACAGAGGTAAGGAGGAATTTCTTTTCGTCAGACAGTAGTGAATCTATGGAATGCTTTACCATAAACTGCCCTGGAGGCCAAGTCCGTGGGTATATTTAAGGTGGAAGTTGACTGTTTCCTGATCGGTCAGGGCACCAAAGGATATGGCGAGAAGGCAGGTGCTTGGGGTTAAGTGAGATCCAGGATCAGCCATGATGGAATGGTGAAGCAGACTCGATGGGCTGAATTGTCTAATTCTGCTCCTAACCTTAACCCTTTCTATATTCCTCATAATCTTGGAGACGTCTATCAAATTTTCATTTTATTTGATTTTATTTAGAAATACAGCGCAGAATAGGCCTGCAGGGCTCTCAGTATACTAGATGGACTGTTAACTGTTGATCGCTTATTACCAAAATGGCTTCTCTGAAGTGTTATATTAAAATGGCTTCTCGTAATGTTAACTGCTGAGCAAGGGGTTCTCTGTAACTGCAATGTTTGGGTTATACAGTGTGATAATGGAAATTGTATTCATTTGTTAGCCAATGGAAGTCATGTTCTGTTATTTTGCATATGTGTGCTGAGTTGAGGAGCGCGGGCTTTTTCGGGAGGCGAGCAGAGAGGACGGACGTGTGAGGAACGGACAGCGGTTCCAGGGCAGCGGACACCGGACCTCGAGGGTTCAGAGGGTGGCCGGAGTCTAGGAAGGACGTTGTGGATGGAATTGGAGGCGTAAGCTCCAACGTATTAAAATATTATGTGCACAAGACTGATAAGTTACTTATGTGGCGCCTTTTCTTGCAGTTGTTTCTACTGACCCATCACCAAAAATTTGCTATAAAGTATAATTCTTTATTCACACTTTGTATATTATTTCATATTTGTGTTGTGGCTGATCATTGGGCGACTCACACCTTATCCATACCAAAGTAATTGCACTGTTTGGCGGGGTCGACGGCTATTCACCCTAGGCAACGGGCGGTCAGTGGGGCAAAGATCATTACAGGACCTTCCAGCCCTTTGAGCTGCACCGCCAGCAACACCCGATTTAACCCAAGACTAATCACGGGGCAATTTGCAATGATCAATTAAACTACCAACTAGTAGATCGTTGGACTGTGAGAGGAAACTGTAGCACCCAGAAGAAATCCACACATTCCACGGGGAGGACGTACAAACTCCTTACTGATTGTGCCGGAATTTAAATCCGAACTCTGACAGCCCGAGCTGTAATAATAATGTCCACCATCCACTTTGCTGCTGTGGTGTCCCATCTCTCCTCATTCTTCTCCACTCTAGGGAATAAAATCCAAATGTATTCAACCTTTCCCTATAAATCAGGTCCTCAAGTACTGGCAACATCCTTATGAAAATTATGACATCCTTCCTGTTGTTAGGTTAGGTGACCAAAATTGCATAAAGTACTGCAAATTAGGCCTCACCAATATCTCATACAACTTCAGCAAAAACAGTCCAAGTCTTGTACTCAATATTTTGATTTATGAAGGCCAATGCGCCAAAAGCTTTCTTTAGTTGTGACGGCACTTTCAAGGAACTAGGAACTGTATTCCCAGATCCCTCTGTTCTGCTGCACTCCTCAGTGCCCTATCATTCACCGTGTGACTCTTACCCTGGTTTCTCCTCCAAAACTGCAACAACTCACGCTTGTCTGCATTAACTTCTGTATGATAATTTTTAGCCCATTTTCCAGGTGGTCCAGATCCCGCTGCAAACTTTGATAGCCTTCCTCACTGTCCACTACACCCCCAATCTTGGTGTCATCCACAAATATGCTGATTCAGTTTACCACACTCTCATCCAGGTTGTTGATACCGATAACAACAATCAATCGATCCCTGCGGCACAACACCAGTCACAGGCCTCGAGTCAGACAGGTAATCATCTACGACCACTCTTTGGCTTCTCCCAGAAAGCCAATGTCTAATCCAATTTACTACATCATCCTGAATACCAAGCGACTGAACCTTCTTGACCAACCTCCCATGCGGGACCTCATCAAAGACCTTGCTAAAGACCATGTAGACAATATCCACTGCCTTGCCTTCATCAACTTTCCTGCTAGCTTCCTTGAAAGCATCGATAAGATTGGTTGGACATGACCAAACACACACAAAGTCCTGTTGACAATCCCCAATCAGTTCTGGTCTATCCCAATACTTATATAGCTAGGCTATTAGAATATTTTCCAATAACATATTTGCAAAACAGGGAGAAAATTCAAAAATCAGTGGTGCAAAAGAAATTGGCAGACCTCATGCATAATTCCCTGAAAGTTAATTTGCTGGTTGAGTTGGTGGTAATGAAGACAAATGCAATATTAGCAATCATTTTAAAAAGACCAGAATACTGCTGAGGCTTTATAAGACACTAATCAGACTACACAGGGAGTATTGTGAGCCATTTAAGGCTCCTTATCTGAGAAAAGATGTGCTGGCATTGGAGAGGGTACCGCGGAGGTTCAGAAGAATAATCTCAGAATGAAAGGGTTAACATAGTTAAGGTGTTCGATGGCTCTGGGTCTGGGTCTGGGCCTGGAGCTAGGAAGAATGAGAGAGGGAGGATCTTATTGAAACCTATTGAATATTGAAAGGCCTAGATAGGGTGGGTGTGGAGAGGAGGTTTCCTGTACTGGTGAAGTCTCGAGCCAGAGGGCACAGCCTCAGAATAGAGGGTTATTAATTTAGAATAGAGATGAGAAAAACAATTCTTCAGCAAGGAGGTGGTGAATCTTTGGAACTCCTTATCACAGATGGCTGTGCAGGCCATGTTATTGGGTATATTTCAGAGCACACTTGTATTGTGAACAGTTTTAGGCCCCTTATCTAAGAATGATGTGCTGGCATTGGAGAGGGTCTAGAGGAGGTTTACGAGAATGATCCCAGAGGGCAGGAGAATGGGATTGAGAGGAATAATATATCAACCATGATGGAATGGTGGAGCAAGGCTCGATGGGCCATTTGGCCTATTTCTGCTCCTATGTCTAATGGTCTTATGGTCCAACTTACCCACTATTGATGTCTGGCCTACCAGCCTAAAATTTCCTCTGTTATTCTCAGAGCTTTTCTTAGTTGTGCTTCAATCCTCTGGCAACTCACCTATTGGTAAGGATTTTTTAAGTACAGCATCTCTGCTGAGGATGAAGCAATTTCTGCACAAGCCCCCCACAACGTTCAAGAGAACACTTTGATCCTGGGGATTTATCTTCCCTGATCTGCTTCAAGACAGCAAACACCTTTTCTTCTGTAATCTGAATAGGATCTATGACCTCGCTGCTGCTCTGCCTCAATTCAGCAGAATGCGTTTGTCCCTGAGCATTGTCCACATGGGGGCCTGTCATTGTATCAGAATCAGACCAGGTGCGAGTGTGAGCCAAAGGGACCTGTCATTGCAGCAGAACACCACCAGGTGGGAGTGTTGTCTGCTAGGAAGCTATCATTCCAGCAGAGATCCACCAGGTGGGAGTGTTGTCCACAATATGCCAGTCACTTCTGGTGACCACATTCAGAGTATTGTGTCCAGTCCAGTCTCCTTGCTACAGAACAAATATGATCAGTTAGAGAGGGAGCAAAACAGATTCACGAGGTGTAACTGTGTCATTGTGGGGGCTGGGTTAGAAGAAGAGGCTGGATAAACTGAGACAGTTTCCCCTGGAATTCTGGAAACTGATGGGTGACCTTATGAATCTTTATAAAATTATGAGGGGCTTATCTAAGGTGGGTGGTCACAGTCTTTTCTCCAGTGTAGGGGAATCTGAGATCAGAGAGCACAGGTTCAAGGTGAAAGGGAAAAGATTTAAAGGGGACCTGAGGGATAAGTTTCCCACATAGAAGATGGTGGGTATCTGGAACGAGCTGCTGACGAGAGGTTCAAGAGTCAAGATTTTAAAATGTCATTTCCAGTACATAAGTGTAAAGGGAACAAATCAATTGTTACTCCTCATCCGATGCATCACAAAAAAACACAATTCGATGAAGAACACAATAATTGAGACATGAAGAAATCTAAATACATAAGATAGTTTACATACATATATTGATCATGTGTCCATGAAGTGGCGCTAGGAACAGGAGTGTCTCTACAAAGGTGACTCAGACCGGAAATACCAAATACTGAAATATGGAAGTACCAAATACTGGTCTTCAGGTGTTATACTTAAATACACGCAGCATAAGGAATAAGGTGGATGATCTTGTCGTGCAGCTATAGATTGGCAGGTATGATATTGTGGCCATCACTGAGACGTGGCTAAAGGATGCATGTCTCTGGGAGCTGAACGTCCAAGGATACACGGTGTATCAGAAGGATAGGAAGGTAGGCAGAGGGGGAGGCATGGCTTTATTAGTAAGAAATGATATTAGATCATTAGAAAGAGGTGATATAGGATCAGAAGGTGCAGAATCTTTATGGGTTGAGCTAAGAGATCACAGGGGTAAAAGAACCCTAATGGCAGTTACTTATAGGCATCCAAACAGCTGCAGTGATGTGGACTACAAATTACAACAGGAAATAGAAAAGGCTTGTCAGAAGGGCAGTGTTATGATAATTGTGGGGGATTTTAACATACGAGTAGATTGGGAAAACCAGGTCAGCACTGGATCTCAAGAGAGAGAATTTGTAGAATGTCTGTGAGATGGCTTTTTAGAACAGCTTGTTGTTGAGCCCACTAGGGGATCGGCTGTACTGTATTGGATATTGCGTAATGAACCGGAGGTGATTAGAGAGATTGAGGTGAAGGAACCCTTAGGAGGCAGTGATCATAACATGATTGAGTTCACTGTGGAATTTGAAAAAGAGAAGCCGAAGTCTGATTGGTCGGTATTTCAGTGGAGTAAAGGAAATTACAGTGGCATGAGAGAGGAACTAGCCAAAGTTGACTGGAAAGGGACACTGGCGGGAAAGACGGCAGAGCAGCAGTGGCTGGAGTTTATGTGAGAAGTGAGGAAGGTGCAAGACAGGTATATTCCAAAAAATAAGAATTTTTCGAATGGGAAAAGGGTGCAACTGTGGTTGACAAGAGAAGTCAAAGCCAAAGTTAAAGCAAAGGAGAGGGCATACAAGGAAGCAAAAATTAGTGGGAAGACAGAGGATTGGGAAGTTTTTAAAACCTTACAAAAGGAAACTAAGAAGGTCATTAAGAGGGAAAAGATTAACTATGAAAGGAAGCTAGCAAATAATATCAAGGAGGATACTAAAAGCTTTTTCAAGTATATAAAGAGTAAAAGACAGGTGAGAGTAGATATAGGACCGATAGAAAACAATGCTGGAGAAATTGTAATGAGAGATAAGGAGATGGCAGAGGAACTGAATGAGCATTTTGCATCAGTCTTCACTGAGGAAGACATCAGCAGTATACCAGACACTCAAAGGTGGCAGGGAAGAAAAGTGTGCGCAGTCACAATCCCACGTGTTCTGAAGGAAGTAGCTGTGGAGATTGTGGAGGCATTAGCGATGATCTTTCAAAAGTCGATAGATGCTGGCATGGTTCCGGAGGACTGGAAGATTGCAAATGTCACTCCGCTATTTAAGAAGGGGGCAAGGAAGCAAAAAGGAAATTATAGACCTGTTAGCTTGACATCGGTGGTTGGGAAGTTGTTGGAGTCGATTGTCAAGGATGAGGTTACAGAGTACCTCAAGGCATATGACAAGATAGGCAGAACTCAGCATGGATTTCTTAAAGGAAAATCCTGCCTGACAAACCTATTACAATTTTTTGAGGAAGTTACAAGTAGGCTAGACAAGGGAGATGCTGTGGATGTTGTATATTTGGATTTTCAGAAGGCCTTTGACAAGGTGCCACACGTGAGGCTACTTAACAAGATAAGAGCCCATGGAATTACAGGAAAGTTACATACGTGGATAGAGCATTGGCTGATTGGCAGGAAACAGAGAGTGGGAATAAAGGGATCCTATTCTGGTTGGCTGGCGGTTACCAGTGGTTTTCCACAGGGGTTCGTGTTGGGGCCGCTTCTTTTTACATTGTACATCAACGATTTGGATTATGGAATAGATGGCTTTGTGGCTAAGTTTGCTGATGATGTGAAGATAGGTGGGGGGGCTGGTAGTGCTGAGGAAACGGAGAGTCTGCAAAGAGACTTGAATAGATTGGAAGAATGGGCAAAGAAGTGGCAAATGAAATACAATGTTGGAAAGTGTATGGTTATGCTCTTTGGCAGAAGAAATAAATGGGCAGACTATTATTTAAATGGGGAAAAAATTCAAAGTTCTGAGATGCAATGGGACTTGGGAGTCCTCGTACAGGATACCATTAAGGTTAACCTCCAGGTTGAGTCGGTGGTGAAGAAGGGGAATGCAATGTTGGCATTCATTTCTAGAGGAATGGAGTATAGGAGCAGGGATGTGATGTTCTTCAGGCTCTATAAGGCACTGGTAAGACCTCACTTGGAGTACTGTGGGCAGTGTTGGTCTCCTTATTTAAGAAAGGATGTGCTGACGTTGGAGAGGGTACAGAGAAGATTCACTAGAATGATTCCGGGAATGAGAGGGTTAACATATGAGGAACGTTTGTCCGCTCCTGGACTGTATTCCTTCGAGTTTAGAAGAATGAGGGGAGACCTCATAGAAACATTTCGAATGTTGAAAGGCATGGACAGAGTGGATGTGGCAAAGTTGTTTCCCATGATGGGGGAGTCTAGTACGAGAGGGCATGACTTAAGGATTGAAGGGCACCCATTCAGAACAGAAATGCGAAGAAATTTTTTTAGTCAGAGGGTGGTGAATCTATGGAATTTGTTGCCACGGGCGGCAGTGGAGGCCAAGTCATTGGGTGTATTTAAGGCAGAGATTGATAGGTATCTGAGTAGCCAGGGCATCAAAGGTTATGGTGAGAAGGCGGGGGAGTGGGACTAAATGGGAGAATGGATCAGCTCATGATAAAATGGTGGAGCAGACTCGATGGGCCGAATGGCCGACTTCTGCTCCTTTGTCTTATGGTCTTATGGAAATGATAAAGAGGCGGTGGTTAGGGGTGGGTTAGTGGGTGGAGGTGTTGATCAGCTTTACTGCTTGGGGAAATTACCTGTTTCTGAATCTGGTGGTCCTGGCATGGATGTGACATAGAGTCCTCACTGATGGGAGTTCGTCAGCAGGGTTGGTCGGATCCTTCATGACCTGGCACTTTTCCGGCACCTCACTGTACCACAGCACTTTAATGCCACTTGGACGGGTACTTGGGTAGGAAACATTCAGGGGAAACTGGGCAAAAAACTGTAGGTGGATCAAGCTCAGGGAGGCATTTTGGGCTGAAGGGTCTGTTTCCAAGCTGGATAACTTCACTGTGAGTCGGTTGGAGTGATATACTGTGTCCGGTGCTCCCGATGTGGCCTTCTGTATATTGGCGAGACCCGACGCAGACTGGGAGACCGCTTTGCTGAACACTTATGCTTTGTCCGCCAGAGAAAGCAGGATCTCCCAGTGGCCACACATTTTAATTCCACATCCCATTTCCATTCTGACATGTCTATCCATGGCCTCCTCTACTGTAAAGATGAAGCCACACTCAGGTTGGAGGAACAACTTTATATTTCGTCTGGGTAGCCTCCAACCTGATGGCATGAACATTGACTTCTCAAACTTCCACGAATGCCCCACCTCCCCCTCCTACCCCATCCCTTATTTATTTATATACACATTCTTTTTCTCCCTCTGTCCCTCTCACTATACCCCTTGCCCATCCTCTGGGTTTTTCCCCCACTCCCCCTTTTCTTTCTCCCTAGGCCTCCTGTCCCATGATCCTCTCATCTCCCTTTTGCCAATTAACTGTCCAGCTCTTGGCTCCATCCCTCCCCCTCCTGTCTTCTCCTATCATTTTGGATCTCCCCCTCCCCCTCCCACTTTCAAATCTCTTACTAGCTCTTCTTTCAGTTAGTCCTGACGAAGGGTCTCAGCCGGAAACGTCAACTGTACCTCTTCCTAGAGATGCTGCCTGGCCTGCTGTGTTCACCAGCAACTTCAATGTGTGCTGCTTCTCTGATATTGGAATTTTTGAATGCAAACGTTCAATTTGGCTTCCTTCCCACCGACTCGACTTGCAAGTAAACCTTAAGGGAATCCTACACTAGGACTTCCAAGTCTCTCTGCTTCTCTGATATTGGAATTTCCTCCTCATTTAGAAAATAGTCCACACTTTTATTTCTTCTGTCAAATTGCATGACAGTGCACTTCCCTGCATAATATTCCATCTGACACTTTGCCCATTCCCTTAATCTGTCTAAGTCCTTCTATAGACACTCCGCTACCTCAACACTACCAGCCTCTCCACCTATCTTTATATTGTCCACAAACTTGGCCACAAAGCCATCAAATCTTTCATCCAAATCATTGAGATAAAGCGTGAGAAGAAGTGGTCTCAACAACAGGTCCTGTGGCAAAAGAGTAGTCACCAGCAGTCAATGGGTAAAGGCCCCCTTTATTTCCACTCTTTGCCTTCTGCTCATCAGCCAATCTTCTATTCATGTTAGTATCTTTCCTGCAATACCGTGGACTCTTGTTAAGCAGCCTCATGTGTAACATCTTGTCAAAGGCCTTCTGAAAATCCAAATAAAGAACATACACTGACTCTCCTTTGTTTATCCTGCCTATTATTTCCTCAAAGCATTCCAACAGATTTGTCAAGAAACTTTTCCCCTGAAGGAAGCAATACTGACCTTGGCCTATTTTATCATGTGCTTCAAGTACCCAGACCTCATCCTTAATCAAAGACTCCAACATCTCCCCAACCTCTGAAGACAGGCTAACATGCCGATAATTTTCTTTCTTCTGCCTCCCTCCCTTCTCAAAAAATATCGTGACATTTGCAATTTTCCATCCTCAGGAGCCATACCAGAATATATTGATACTTGAAAGATCATTACAATGCCTCCACAATCCCTTCAGCTACCGCTTTCAGAACCCGGGGTGTAGTCCATCTGGTACACCTTTATCTTTTCAGCTTCCCAAGCATCTTCGCCTCAGTGATAGCAACGACACTTCAGAAAATCACAAGACATAGGAACAGACAGGCCATTTGGCCCATCATGTCTGCTACACCATTTCATCATAGCTGAGATTTTTTCCTTCTCAACTCCTTCCTCCTGCCTTCTTCCCATGTCTTTTCACTTCCTGACTGACCAAGAACCTGTTAACCTCTGCCTAAGATACACCCAATGATGGGGCCTCAACCGCTGCCACAGATTCCCACCCCATGGTGAAAGAAATTCCTCCGTATCTCCATTCTAAATGTGTGTCTTTCTATTCAGAGACTGTGCATTCTGGTCTAAAGCTCCCACAGTATAGCAATCATCCTCTCCACATCCACTTTATCTAGGCCTTTCAACATTCGATTGGTTTCAGTGAGGTCCCCGCTCATTCTGAGTGGAGTGATTGGGCTATACCCATGGTAACAGTGAGCAAGAAAAGGAAGGCCGGAGCCATTCGTATATGTGGGGATTTCAAAGTCAGCATTAACCCGGAGCTGTGTATTGTGCAGGAATAGAATACATTTTTGCATCTTTGGCAGGCAGGGAGAAGTTTTCAAAGATTGACGTCACAAGCCAATCTGCAAATGTAGATTGAGAAGTCAAAGGTCCAAAGTTCAAATTTAATGTCAGAGAAATGTACACAATATACATCCTGAAATGCTTTTACTTCACAAACATCCTTGAAAACAGAGAAGTGCCCCAAAGAATGAACGACAGTTAAGTATGAGAACCCCAAATTCCACCCCCCAGCTCTTCCCTCCCGCGCGTAAGCGGCAGGAAGCAACAATCCCCCCCTCCCCGACCATCAAAGATAAACGTGCATCGGTACTATCACCGAGCCCAAGCATGTGCTAAGCAATAGCAAAGACACAGACCAAAGTTACCCCAAAGGCTTCGCATTTCATCCGAAATTCGACAACCCACAGGTTCTCTCTCTCCCTGGCAAGGGAGAGGGAGGTGTCCCCCATCTTCACAGCGAGCGGGAGACATAACAACCCGCTGGTTTACGATGTTAGAAGTCCGTATCGTCGCTTTTTTCGAGCTCTGTGTCCGAAGATCACAAAGACCTCGGGTCTTCGGGCCTACAGCGAAAGATTTTCTGGCCTCCTCGACGACACACGAGTCTCCTGCCTTGACACCGACCTTCGATCCGCCCGTCTCTGGAGCCCTGAGATCTTAGGCTTCCAAACACGATTGAGATTCTCAGGCTATGTTGAATAGTGGCCAGTCGTGGAACCCCGAGAAGGGGTCCCATTCCCCCAAAGAAAGGAACCTGCGTGTAACTCCAGGTCAGGGTCTTTAAGAGAACCCTGAAAGGGAAAAATAAAGATATTAAAGGTAGAAATAGAGCTGTTTCCAAAGATGCAAGTAAAGGAGTCGCCGTTAGGTGCCATCATTCCTCCTAAGCTCCGCCTCCTCACAATCAGCACTTACAAGGGACTGTTCCAGTATCATCGTCTCATCTTTGGTCACATCAGCTCCAACATTTAGCAGAGAGGAATGGACTGTTACGTAACCGGCAACAATGAATATCAACCGAGTCAGGTTATATAAAAACAACCAAACCTTTATTAGACATGGATAAACAATAAAAAACAAACGAAAACCTTAACTGGAAGTTAACCGCTATGCGGCCATTCAACAAATCGTCACACGGTACTGAATCTTAAAGTGATAAATTCGAAAACAGTTCTTAAACCGGTAAAGTCAAACACAGTTCTTAAAATAGCAAATTCGAAAATCCAACAGATTTATACATTCAATTGGGAGAGACTTCTCTGGAGAAGGATTTCTTCATAGACACGACTTTCCTGCTGGTTCTGTCCAAAGGATTCATAATGAAGGAAATAAATGGCTTAAAGCAACTGACATTGATTTCTAGAGAGCACTTTGCATGAACCTCCTCGCTCTTTTGGCAAGAGTTATCTTCGATGCAGGTCGTTACTTCTTCAATGAAGACTCAATAAGGTTGATCCTTTATTAAACTGCCGAACATTCCCGACTTCTCTTAATCCTTCATATCCTGTACTTCGAAAAAGTCTTCACTCTCCAATACTACTGAAAATATATACTAACAAACCTGGCAGCAATTGTCAAACTGCTGGCTCAGACTTCTGTATCTGACATTAGAATATAAAACTCCGTTTGAAATCAAAACTGCGTTATACTGCAAATACACAGCAGAACAGAGTATCTTATTGACGCTCTAACTGGAAGACTAAAAGAACTAAAAAAACTAACTGCGTCATCTGAGGTCTCCCCTGATATTCCCGTGGTGAACAGGTCATCACGTGACCTCACATCGGCAGAAAAATTACACCAGGTGACCTCCAAAAGACCATTACATCATTCTCACAAGAAAGACACAAGATCTCCTTCAGGTTTGTAACACCTCCCCCCAAAAAAAAATTTGGTCTCTTAAAGAACAAAATTTTAACAATTAACAATTTACAAAAAAGATACAAAGGTATAAAATTTACAACATACACAATATATACAGTCTTATCTTTCAGCACTTTACAAACTAATATACAGTAGGAGTGTTACAAATGTTAAAATACCACTCCATAAAAAATTTTAATTGTACATTTAACATCTAGATGGACAATCAGCGATCACATTATCTTTACCCTTAATATGAGTAATCAAAATATTGTACTCCTGTAACATTAAACTCCAATTTACTAATCTATTTTTGTTTTTCATCTTACTCAAAAACACTAACGGATTATGATCGGTATTAACTGTAACTGGTTTATGAGTAGTACTAACATACACTTCAAAATGTTGTAAAGCCAAAACAAGAGATAATAATTCCTTTTCTATTGTTGAATAATTTCTTTGATGGGCATTAAATTTCTTAGAAAAATAAGCTACCGGATGATCAACTTCATCACCATCATCTCTTTGAAGTAACACTGCTCCTGCAGCTTCATCACTAGCATCTACAGCTAACGAAAATGGTTTTTCAAAGTCAGGAGATTTAAGTACAGGTTGACTACATATTATAGTTTTCAATTTATCAAATGCCTCCTGACAAGACTCTGTCCAAACAAACTTTTCATTTTTCTTCAAGAGATTAGTTAATGAAAGAGCAATACTTGCAAAATCCTTACAAAATTTTCTGTAATATCCCACCATACCCAAGAATCTTCTGAGAGTTTTTCTACCAGTTGGAGTGGGTACTTCTAAAATTGCCTAAATTTTCACCTGAACAGGTGCTATTTTTCCCTGACCCACAACATAACCAAGGTAAGTCACTGTGGCATGACCAAATTCACTTTTAGCTAATCTTCTGAAAGTCTCTCAAATAGTTTCTCCACCGCAGTAATATGTGCTTTCCACGTATTATTCCCTGTAACTAAATCATCAATATAGGCATCTGTATCTTTTAATCCCTGAATCACGCTATTAATTATCCTTTGAAAAGTACCTGGTGTATTCTTCATCCCAAGTGAAAGAACATTATATTCATATAACCCAGATGGGGTTACAAATGCTGAAATCTCTCTACCTCTATCCGTCAATGGAACACACCAATAACCTTTCAACAAATCAATCTTTGTAAGGAATTTGGCTTGTCCAACTTTATCCACACAATCATCTACCCTAGGAATTGGATATGTATCAGTTTTTGTCACACCATTCACCTTCCTGTAATCGGTACAAAACCTAATACTATTGTCTGGCTTAGGAACCATAACATACGGTGAACTCCAATTCGAATTAGAATGTCTAATAATATCATTCTCTAACATATACTTAATTTCTCATTCAGCAAGTTCACATTTTCCCCTGTTCATTCGATACAGATGTTGCTTTATGGGTTTTGCATCTCCAATATCTACATCATGTGTAGCCACGGTGGTTCTTCTAGAGACGTCTGGAAATAAACCTCTATATTTAAAAATTAACTGTTTCATTTGCTCTCTCTGCTCTGGCTGTAAATGAGCTAATTTTTCATCAAAATTTTCTAGAATTTTTGAATTTGGTAACCTGGCTGAAATAACGTTGGGTTTAAAATGAGTTTCAGAGTGCACCACTGATTACATGAACTTCTGTGTGGACTGCAATGTTCCGACAAGAACTGTATTTGTTATTCAAATAACAAGCCATGGGTAACAAAGGACATTAAGGACATCCTGAACGCTAAAAAGAGGGCGTTTAGAGATGGAAATAAGGAGGAGCTGAGGGCAATACAGAGGGACCTAAAAGCCAGGATCAGGGAGGCTAAAGACAGGTATAGGAGGAAGCTTGAGTGGAAACTCCAGCAGAACAACATGAGAGAGGTCTGGAGTGGGATGAGGACCATCACTGGGTTCTGGCAAACTAGCAACAGAGGAGCTGAAGGCAGTGTGGACAGGGCCAACAAACTTAACCTGTTCTTTAACAGATTTGACATTGTGGTCCCTGCCCATCCCTCACATGAGTCATCTTTTGTCGGCCCCCAACCAACACATATTCCACCCTCCCCTCCTACCCCTGCTCACAGTCCCCCACCCTGCTCTCATGACTATACCCCTTCCCCATACGAAACCACCACGGTGGGCTTCACAGCTGAACAGGTGAGAAGACCGCTGAAACGTCTCAACCCAAGCAAGGCTGCAAGACCGGATGGTGTCAGTACCAGGGTGCTCAAAGCCTGTGCCCCTCAGCTATGTGGAGTACTTCGCCATGTATTCAACCTGAGCCTGAGGCTCCAGAGGGTTCCTGTGCTGTGGAAGACGTCCTGCCTCATCCCTGTGCCGAAGACGCAGCGCCCCAGCGGTCTCAATGACTACAGACCGGTGGCATTGACCTCCCACATCATGAAGACCCTGGAGAGACTTGTTCTGGAGCTGCTCCGGCCTATGGTTAGGCCACACTTAGATCCCCTCCAGTTCACCTACCAGCCCCGACTAGGAGTTGAGGATGCCATCGTCTTCCTGCTGAACCATGTCCATGCCCACCTGGACAAGCCAGCGAGCACTGTGAGGGTCATGTTTTTTGACTTCTCCAGTGCGTTCAACACCATCCGCCCTGCTCTGCTGGGGGAGAAGCTGACAGCGATGCAGGTGGATGCTTTCCTGGTGTCATGGATTCTTGATTACCTGACTGGCAGACCACAGTACATGTGCTTGCAACACTGTGTGTCCGACAGAGTGATCAGCAGCACTGGGGCTCCACACGGGACTGTCTTGTCTCCCTTTCTCTTCACCATTTACACCTCGGACTTCAACTACTGCACAGAGTCTTGTCATCTTCAGAAGTTTTCTGAAGACTCTGCCATAGTTGGATGCATCAGCAAGGGAGAGGAGGCTAAGTACAGGGCTACGGTAGGAAACTTTGTCACGTGGTGTGAGCAGAATTATCTGCAGCTTAATGTGAAAAAGACTAAGGAGCTGGTGGTAGACCTGAGGAGAGCTAAGGTACCGGTGACCCCTGTTTCCATCCAGGGGGTCAGTGTGGACATGGTGGAGGATTACAAATACCTGGGGATACGAATTAACAATAAACTGGACTGGTCAAAGAATACTGAGGCTGTCTACAAGAAGGGTCAGAGCCGTCTCTATTTCCTGAGGAGACTGAGGTCCTTTAACATCTGCTGGACGATGCTGAGGATGTTCTACGAGTGTGTGGTGGCCAGTGCTATCATGTCTGCTGTTGTGTGCTGGGGCAGCAGGCTGAGGGTGGCAGACACCAACAGAATCAACAAACTCATTCGTAAGGCCAGTGATGTTGTGGGGATGGAACTGGACTCTCTCACGGCGGTGTCTGAAAAGAGGATGCTGTCTAAGTTGCATGCCGTCTTGGCCAATGTCTCCCATCCACTACATAATGTACTAGGTGGGCACAGGAGTACATTCAGCCAGAGACTCATTCCACCGAGATGCAGCACAGAGCGTCAGAGGAAGTCATTCCTGCCTGCGGCCATCAAACTTTACAACTCCTCCCTTGGAGGGTCAGAAACCCTGAGTCAATAGGCTGGTCCTGGACTTATTTCCTGGCATAATTTACATATTACTGTTTAACTATTTATGGTTTTATTACTATTTAATTATTTATGGTGCAACTGTAACGAAAACCAATTTCCCCCGGGACCAATAAAGTATGACTATGACTGTGACTATGACTAATCACCCATTAAGTTTTTATCAAGATCAGACTCATTATTGATTGCAACAGTCATAGTAGCAGCTTCTCTCTCGTAATATGGTTTTATCATATTTACATGACACAACTGTGTTGGCTTTCTTCAACCTGGGATTTTTATCACATAATCCACATCATTTACTTTAGATTTAATCTCAGAAGGACCATGAAATTTAGCTTGTAATGGGTTTGTTTGCACTGGGAAAAGAACCAACACCTTATCCCTAGGCTTAAATTACCTCATCCTAGCTTCCTTATCATACCAAGTCTTCATCTTCTCTTGAGCCAATTTTAAATTTTCCTTTGCTTAGCTACAAGGTTTATATAATCTTTCTCTAAATTTTAAAACATAATAAACTAGTGTGTACCCCTTTATTAATCCACTGTTCCTTCAAGAAAGCCAAAGGTCCTCAAACTCTATGCCCAAACACAAGTTCAAAAGGACTAAAACCTAATGACTCCTGCACTGCCTCCCTTACTGCAAAAAGTAGTAAACGTATACCTTCATCCCAGTCCTTTTCATTTTCCACACAATATGTCCTAATCATAGTTTTTAATGTAGAATGAAATCTCTCCAAGGCTCCTTGTGATTCTGGATGATAGGCTGATGAAATAATCTGTTTCCCAGTTTATAAACTATCTGCTGAAACAATCCCGACATAAAATTACTACCTTGATCCGATTGTATTTCCTTAGGCAACCCAAAATAAGTAAAGAATTTTATACGAGCCTTTGTCACAGTTTTGGCTGTTATATTCCTAAGAGGTACTGCCTCTGGAAACCTAGACACTGTGCACATAATAGTTAACAAATATTGATGTCCAGTTTTAGTTTTTGGTAAAGGACCTACACAGTCTACAATGATTTTTCAGAACGGCTCACCAAATACTGGATTTGTTTGCAGTGGGGCCACTGGAGTAACCTGATTAGGTTTAACCACAATTTGACACGTATAACACGTTCTACAAAATGTTTTCTTAAACTAGGCCAATAAAAATGTTTAGAAACCTTGTTCATAGTTTTCTTTACACCTAAATTACCACCCAATGGAATACTATGAGCCATAGTTAAAATCTCATTTCGATAAACTTTAGGAACAACAACCTGATGATTAACTTCCCATTCCTCACTAGCAGGAATTGTAGGCGATCTCCACTTTCTCATTAATACTCCCTTTTCAAAATAATATCCTACTGGCACTTTTTCAATTTCACTATCTGGAAGAGCTTGGTCCTTCAACATAACTATCACAGGATCTCCACCCTGCTCTGCTATCATCTCCTTCTGCGATAAAGACAAATCTTCCTGGTCAGACTTACTACCAAAATCCTGATCAAATAATGTAGGTAAGAAAGTTTCTGATACATTCTCAAAATTCGAATCTTGATTTGAACAGTCATGGGTAACAACCTCATCCTTTACATCAGTCTTTTTAGCCATAGCTCTTGTTATAACACAGGAAGAACCTGTGTTAGAATCCCTCTGTGGTTCCTCAGAATTAGGATGTATTGTCAAATGCACTTCAGGAAAAACTTGTCCACCTGCTAAATCATTCCCTAACAACAGAGAAACATCATTCACAGGTAAACTGGATTGTAGTCCTACTTTAACAACCCCTGTAACTAACCCTGACCTTAAATTTACTCTATGTAAATGTACTGGCATAAGGGCACTCCCAACTCCTCTTATATAATTTACCTCACAAATGTCAGACTCATCACTAAACTTTAGCACACTGTCTAATATTAGTGATTGAGAAGCTCCAGTATTTCGAAGTATTCTTATTGGTACTGAATTAGATCCTTCTTTCAAGGATACAAATCTTTCTGTTATAAAATTTTCATATCCCGTCTTAACTTGGTCAGAATCTGACAAATCTTTATTAGTATTTATCAAACTCTGTGAAGTTACAGGTGTTTCAATATGCTGCACACAAGCATCTGGGACGGCTTCTTTCTCTTTCTTTTTCAATCGAAAGCAGTTAGCTACTACATGACCAGGTTTCTTACAATAATTACAAATAATACCAAAATGTCTTTCCTTCACATGTCTCCCTTCATCCTTACTTTTCTCACTAACTTCAGATTTAATTTCTGGTTTACCTTGACTCTCTGTGCTGTTTTTCCATTTAAAAGTTCTACCTGGAGAAAATTTATTCTTATGAATTAAAGCATACTCATCAGCTAATTTAGCAGTCTCCTGCAATGTAGCAGTGTCCCTTTCATTTAAATATTTTCTCACTTGAACAGGAATGCTTCTTTTAAATTCCTCCAGTAAAATCAACTCTTTTAATTTATTATACTCCCCATTCACATCTTTAGAGGAAACCCATCTCTCAAAACACACAGATTTCTCATAGGGAAATTCCACATAAGTTTTTTCCATCGATTTCTTCAAATTTCTGAATCTTTCTCGATACGCTTCCGGAACCATCTCATATGCCTTTAATATTAGCTGCTTAACAATATCATAATCCAGTGCTTGCTCAGCATTTAAAGCTGTATAAACTTCTTGTGCCTTGCCTTTAATTACACTTTGTAACATCACTGGCCATTGCTCTTTCGGCCACCCTAAACTCAGAGCAACTGTTTCAAAATGCTGGAAATATTTGTCCACTTCAGCTTCGTTAAATGGGTACAGTGAAGACAAATAGTCTCGCATGGAACTGTGTATTGTGGCCGGGAATAGCTAAACAGATCAAAGACTTGGCCAAAAGCTGTTTGGTTTGCCAAAGTGTTCAAAATAACCCCCACGGGCACCGCTACCCCCATGGGAGTGGCTGTCGTCACCATGGCAAAGAGTACATAGTATCGTGGTGCTTCCAACCCAGCTTTTCCCACTTCACCCTTTCGGTCAATGGAGCAATGGACTGGTATGCTCGTATGTCCTCAACAGTGGGAGGTGTCATCAGGGCCAACTGCGTGGGGCCACTTGTTTCTGGCACAACAAGGGTGGGCCTGATTGCTGCCTCTTTTGCAGTGCAACCTGCCGCATTATTGCCCTCATTCATTGGTCCAGCATGTGCTGTTCATTTAATAATCACAATCTGTTCAGCCTTCAGTTATGATGAGTTTTGTATATGCACTGAATTTTTGATGAAGAACCCTCCTCCTCCACCCCGGTACAAAACCTGCCAGGAATTTCCAGATCTGCCCATAATTATGTGCTATTTGAAAGGCACAGCGAGAGTCAGTATAAATATTGACAGCCTGGCCTTCAGCAAGTATACGAGCCCTGGTAAGCACAAAGAGATCACTTACTGTGCTGAAGTACACATGGGAAGTGCCATTGTCTCCACAACATGGGTGAGGCAGACGATTGTACATCGTCTTCCCATACCATTACGTAAAGCTGAACCATCAGCAAAAGAAAATTAAATCAACAGTAACTGTAGAAGTAACAGTTAAGGTCTAAACAGGGTTTTATTACTTCTTGTGTAACAGTTTCACACCAGTATGGATTGCCACCTTCCTCCATGGCGAAAAGAGTGGCCGGATTAAGAGTTGCACAGAGAGTAATTCGAACATTCGGGTTTATTAATAACTCGATTTTCTACTTAGTTTGCCTCGTGGGGCTAAGGTGTTACGTGGCACAGTGAGTCAGTAAGATGACTAAGAGTCAGAGACTGCATGTGCTGAACAGCAAGACAAGTGGCTGCCACCACTGAAACACAACCCAGTAAACCTCTGGCTATTGAGTCTGAGCACTGAAGTAAAAAACTCGGCCTTTCCCCATGGTCCAGAGTGAAAACGGCCTGAGCAAAACTATTCTTATGGTGAATTAAATGGTGAAACTCCCGACTGTAGTCTGGGAGGCCCAAAGCTGAGGCAGATATTATGGCCTCTTTTATACGGTCAAATGCTTCCTCAGCTTCTGGGGTATAACAGACCTGGTTGACCGGGAAGAGATATTTTCTGGAGGGACCTCATGATAGTGGCAAATCTAAGATCTACTGTCTACAATAGCCAGTCATCCAGAGCAAATGTTTCACTTACCTGTGAACCGTTGACTGCGGAGTTTTCACTCTTGCTTCAATCCCGGTCTAAATCAATGGCCTTGTATCCCACAGTAGGGTATGACCCAGGTAAGTAACTTCTAGTTGTGCAAACTGTAGCTTCTGCTTAAATACCTTCTGACCTTACGTAGCTCGTCTATGTAAAAGGTAGAGGAGTCCTGCTCAGAAGTTTCCTTGCTTGGGAAGGTCAACTGGAGGTCATCCACATATTGCATTAGAGCCAATTCCCTGGGGAAACTCCTTACCTTCTTCCATTTGCTATTTACATTCAAAACAATGATTGCATCAAAACTGTTTTCCAAGGAATCTCAAACTCTAAATCAATAATGTCAGAAGTCTCAGGTAACATCTTTTTTGTTCTATAAAAGAAAGCAGTCTTCCAGCAGCTACATCTCGGGGGTGATAACCCCCCTGGCCGGCCAAACTTAAGAAATCTCGTTTTGGTGAATGCTGCACAATGTGTCCCCTGTTACAAATCAGTCCCCCGAAATAACAAACGTACACAATATGCGATTAATTGATTAAGCTTTATAACTCTTACTTTGACTATGTGGTTAGTAGAGATACAAAATATAAAAGAAAAAGGGCGCCAATCTAATAAAACAGTCTGTGCACAATCGTTGGAGCTCACACAGTAGTCTTCCTTCCACCAGTCGATCTCCTCCGAGCGTCGCCGACCTTCGGACCCCCGCTCAGAGTCCACTCTGTCTGACAGCCTACTAAATCTCTCCATTCACGTCTTCTCTCTTCGTCCCTCTCTCGCCCTCCGGCAGAAGCCCGCGAAACCAACAGCTTCCAGAATCACCAGACAGGGTAACAGAATCCTGATTGTCTAACATGCATAATTATCTCCAGCCATAACCCAAACATTTCTGCTACAGAGAAACCATACCTCAGTAGTTAACATTACAGAGAAGCTATTACATTAGCCTCAGCAGTGAAATATTGCAAAGAAGCCATTACATGAGTAAAGCAACTTTTAGAATTACTCCCAAAATACTCAAATCTTTTCAAATTCGGTAATTCCAAATTTCCAATTTAATTATCTGCTGATGAACAATTTCCCCCAAATGCCTGTTTCCATCTCAACCCAGTTTACGCCTGGCCAGTATGGAATCTGAGTTTCTCTAAAATCAGTCCCATAGAAAAGAGAAACAGAGACCAAAAACACAGACAAGACAAAGAAAAAAAATCCATACTTCTACTCTTCTTCCTTGCAAGTAACTGCAAAACTTAAAATAAACAGTTAATTCCCATCCTGAAAAGCTTTTGCACAGTTTTCAAAGAACCAAGGAAGTGAGTTAAAGCTGCTGGGTGGGGGCCCCAACACATTCACACGATGTAACCTCTTAAAGGCACAGTCTTTGTACTTTCTCTCTCACAGACACACTTACAGAGACACAGTCTCTCTCTCTACAGACACATCTACTGCGTAGGTTGACTCTATGGTTAAGAAAGCATATACGGTGCATTGGCCTTCATCAATCATGGGATTGAGTTTAGGAGCCGAGAGGTAAAGTTGCAGCGAGAAGGACCCTGGTGAGACCTCACTTGGAAGTCTGTGCTCAGTTCTGGTCACCTCACTACAGGAAGGCTGTGGAAACGATAGAAAGGGAGCAGAGGAGATTTACAAGGATGTTGCCTAGGTTGACGAGCATGCCTTACGAGAATAGGTTGAGTGAACTTGGCCTTTTCTCCTTGGAGTGATGGTGTCATGGTCCAGTCCGTGAAATCCATATTCCGGTTCACGGTCCAGTCCAGTTCCTTAATCCAGGTTTTCCCCAGTTTCTGTTGAGGTGGCTGATTCTCGTTTGTGCTGGCTTCATAAATAGCTTCAGGATGGAGTCTCTGGCAGTGATTCAGGCAAAGCTATTGCCTCAAGAGACTGGCTGGGGAAAAGTGATAGCAAGAGTTGATTGTGGAGCTCACTGGAAAATGGCAGAGAGTGAGAACATCAAGGAAAGAGCCAAGCTGTTGAAGGAAGTTTTTGGCGAGAGTGGAAGTGAACTCGAGATGGAGGTTGGTGAGAAAGAGGAATGGAATGGAAAAGAGGAAGAAAAGAAAGCAGAGGTATGGGATATCAAACTCTGAGGAGTCAGTGGATGACCAAAAGAGGACAGCAAAACAATGGAAAGAAGATGAGATTAAAACAATTATAAAACAAAGATGTGGGTGATGTGCTGGAGAACATGAATATGGGAAATGTGAAGCGGGAGCAAGGCTGAAATGCTGCAGTTTTGGTGAGGAACATAGCGCAGCTTATCGAGGGTGCATTTATAGCAAGAAGGCTGCTGAGATACAATATGTAAAAGTAACATGAGGAATCAGTTATGCAGAGGCAGTGAAAGAATTTGCTGAAAAAAAGGCTGTCAAGCAAACAAATTCAGGGAATAAACTGGTGAATTGTGAGGGCTGTAATATGGAAAATAAGGATACACTATTAATGAGTAGAAAGGATTTTGTACTTTTTATGGTGGATGCAATTAATTGTTCAGTGCAAACAAGCAAAAGGACTGAAAAAATTAAAATTATCAAGTCTGCAGAAGGGATTCGGTGGGAAGAAGTCAAAGAAATGCTGACTGGAGGATCCAACAGTTCACAGGCAGGGGAGATGGAATCTTAATGGCAGTATATGTATCGCAAATGATCAAGAATTTAAGAAAAATGTTTCAGAACTTAAGGAAAATTCTCAGATTTTATGGTTGAAGCCAGGGTAAATGTGCAGAACTCCAACAACAAATAGAAGTACCTGACAAGAACAACTGTGAGTTGGAAAAGAGATTGGAAAATGGAGGAAATTATTACAAGGATACAAAAGGAAAAGGAATTTGTTGCAAAGTGAATTATCTACATTCAGATTATATAATAAAAGCATGGAAGCAAATGAAGAAGAACTCCGAGGTCTCAGTAAAGAACTGCAGGCTACGATCCAAGTAAAGGAAAACCTGAAAAAGCAGATAGACTTGGAAAAACGGCAATTTAAAAGTATAATGTGTGATAATTACTATTCTTTAGCAAGACGATTTTAGTTTTACAAGTGACGTAGAAGAAGTCAATGTAATTGAGGTAATGCAACTACATGAAAACGTGACAAAATTAGGGAAGAATAGCAGTTTGCAGCATTATCTAATGAGCACATTAAGCATTCACAAGGAATTGCAACTAAGAGACTCCTGGATAGGTACATGGAGCTTCGGGGAAAAAAAAGAGGGCTATGGGTAACCCAAGGTAATTTCTAAGATAAGGACATGTTCAGCATAGCTTTGTGGGCCGAAGGGCCTGTATTGTGCTGAAGGTTTTCTATGTTTCTATAATGACAGAACAGCAATGGCTGGAGTTTCTGGGGTCAATTCAGAAGGAGCAGAATCGATACATCCCAAAGATAAACAAGTATTTTAAAGGGAGGATGAGGCAATGTGGTTGACGAGAGAAGTCGTACAATACAGCATAAATTAGTGAGTAGATAGAGAACTAAATAGCCCTTAAAAACCAACAGAAGGAAACTATATAAACCATAAGAAGAGAAAAGATAAAATATGAAGGTAAGCAAGCCAATAGCATAAAGGAAGATACCAAAAGCTTTTTCAGATTTGCAAAGAATAAAAGAGAGGCAAGAGTGTATATTGAACCATGGGAATATAACACTGGAGAGATAGTAATGGGGGACCAAAATGGCAGACAAACAATAAATATTTTGCTCAGTCTTCACTGTGGAAGACATTTAGCAGTATGCTAGTAATTTGAGAGTGTCAGGAAAGAGGTGAGAATAGTTCTGATAACTAAGGAGATGTTACTTGGGAAGCTGAGTCACCTCGGCCAGATGAACTGCACTCAAGGGTTCTGAAACTGGTAGCTCAAGAGGTTCTGGAGGCAGTAGTAATGATCTTTCAAGATTCACTACATATTGGAATAATTCTGGAAGACTGGAAAGTTGCAATGTCACTCCATACTTTAAGAAGGGAAAGAGGCAGAAGGGACATTATAGGCCAGCTAGCCGGACTTCAGTGGCTAGGAAGATGTTAGAGTCCGTTATGAATGATGAAGTTTTGGTGTACTTGGACACACTTGAGAAAGTAGGTCAAAGTCAGCATGGTTTCCTTAAGGGGAAATCTTGCCTGAGAAATCTGTTGGAATTCTTTGAGGAAATAACAGGCAGGAGAGACCAAGGAGAGTCAGTGGATGTTGTTTATATTGATTTTCAGAAGGCATTTGACAGGATGCCGCACATGAGACTGGTTAACAAGGTAAGAGCCCATGGTACTCAAGGAAAGATAGGAGAATGGATAGAACATTGGCTCAACCTACAATTTAACCTTTCGGGAATCCAGCACACGGGCTCCCAAGTCCCATTGCACCTCCCATTTTTTGAAATTTCTCACCGTTTAATAATAGTCTACACCTTTATTCCTTTTGTTAAAGTGCATGGCCACATACTTCCCCACACTATATTCCACCTCCCACTTCCTTGCTCATTCTCCCAATCTGTCTAAGTCCTTTTGCTTCATCAACACTTCCAGCCCCTCCACTGATCTTTGTATCATCCACAAACTTGGCCACAAGCCATGGTGACTTTGGCCTACCATGTGTAACCTTATGAAAGGCATTGCTGAAGCCGATATGAACTACCTCTACTACCCTTCGTTCACTGCCTCTCTTGCAACTTACCGACCACAGATGTTGGATGTACCACTCTATAACTGTAAGGGTAAAAAACCCTGATTGGAGTTATAAACAGGCCTCCGAACAGTAGTCAAGATGTGAACTGCAGATTACAACAGGGCACAGAAAAGACATGTCAAAAGGGCAATGTTATGATCATCATGTGGGATTTAAATAAGCAGGTAGATTGTGAAAATTAAGAAGTCGGTTCCGAATCCCAAGAAAGAGAATTTCTAGAGTGCTTACGAGATGGCCTTTTGAGTAGCTTGTGCTTGAGCCCACGAGGGGAAAGACTAGTCTGGATTGTGTGTTATGTAATGAGTCAGATTGATTCGGAAGCTTAAGGTAAAGGAACCCTTTGGACACAGTCAACATAATATGATAAGATTCACCCTGCAATTTGAGAAGGAGAAGATACAATCAAGGAATTGCAATGGAGGAAAGGGAGTTACAGAGGCATTAGAAAGGAGCTGGCT